>NC_040095.1:44776117-44962692 GCF_003369695.1 Bos indicus x Bos taurus
AGGTCTTTTCATTCCCCTCCATCAGCTGAAAGCAATGAACCATCACAATTCTCTGCCCATTCTATTAATAGATTTGCAACTGAAGCAAAAGAACTTCAAGGCCATTTTTAGATCATGGAGAATTTTACAACAGTATCACCAGCAAAAGCCCATAAGAAAATAGCACACAGAGCAAAACATACTTTTTGATGTGATAGAAAATTCTGTGTGCTTATCAAACTCTTTATACTGATATAGCATTTTTTCCCAAGCTAAAAGCACAATGCATAAATTCTCTTTTACTGATATTTTTAAATTAAGAAAATCTTTAAAATGTGAATATTAAGAGAACAAGTGAACACTTTAATAATTCAGGAACATGCAATTTGAAATGAATATAAATTTCCTTTGGATTTGTATCCCAAAGATGTATTGATACCATAATTTATTACTGTCAAAATATAAACTTAGTGGTAGAGTATAATGATTGTAAACTATATCGTTTAGTTTGTTTTCATTTTATTTTTCAAATATACATTAAAATAAATCAACCAGTCTTTGTGAAACTTTAGCTTAATATAAATATGGAAAATATCTAAATATTGCATCTTGAGTTGGCTTTGCAAAGATTCCAGAAGTAAGTTAACCACATACTGTACATGACTAAAGAAGGAATGTGCTTGTGCTTAGTTGCTCAATCATGTCTGATTCTTTGTGACCCCATTAACTGGAGCCCACCAGGCTCCTCTGTCCATGGTGATTCTCCAGACAATACTGGAGTGGTTTGCCATGCCCTTCTTCAGGGGATCTTCCAATCCAGGGATCAAACTCAGGTCTCCTGCATTGCAGGCAGATTCTTTACCATCTGAGCCATCAGGGAAGCAAACAAGGAAGTCAAATAGAGAAGAAATAGTGATCAAATGATAAATTATGTTGTTCCATATGAACTAAAGTATTTACAAGTTGATTTTTCTCTCCTACTATTGAGAAAAGTAGAGAAAGCTCTACTTTGTCTCTAGCCAAACTTTAGATTTCATTGGGATGGGATTAAATCTGATCCACAGTTATGTGTTCTCTCTACAGGACTAAATCTAAATCTAAGGCCATAAGTCCAGGCTATACAACAGAGTGTTTTGAAAGGTTTTGTTTTTGTTTTTTTTTTTTCCATAATATTCAGGTTTGGAGATTGAGTAGATCTATGAGATCATTCCTAGCTTCAATATATTTTGTTCAGATGTGATTCTAATATATAAGTGTGATTGAAGCCCATTGAACTAAACTAATCATATCAGTCTTTTCATGGTGAATGGTTCTGCATGAACTCTTCTAAATCAATCAATGGGATGAGATGTACCGTTCAGTACGCAAATGTTGATACAAGAGTAAAGATCAGTGTGGATATCAGAACATTATCTGATAAGTCTGGGGACACAAATGATCTTCCTCTTGAAAGTTTGGTGTATAAATATGGTACATGAAATTGCTTCAGTAACTCAGAAGGCTAAACTAGTACAATGAGTGATGAAAGCCCAAGAGAACCATAGAAATGTTACTTTAGTCTTGATTATGCATCACTTGCATTCCAACCTTAATCATTTGCATTTAAGCCAATAACCATAATTTGTCATTTTTTATTGAATTTGAGCTAAATATTCTCTTGCATAAAAATTTAAATTCCCTCACTGATATAAAAATAAAAGCTTTTTAAGTCTTGCCTTGCCATTTAATATTGCTTTAAATTATTTTTTGGTCTTAAGCACTATCCTCATTCTTGATCTTAAACTTTATCATATTACTTCAAAACGTCTGCTATATTTAATCTAGTCAAAAAAGGAAACTTTGGGAATACAGTAAGAAAAAAAAATAGCACTTTGTTGTAGTTTGACAATATCTAACCAAGAACACAGGAAAATCCCCTCGACATGTTTTTCAAAATACAGGCCCTTATTTTTGGATACAGTATACTAAAATTTCACTGAGAATACAAATTAGAGCTTTCATTTGTTAAAATTATAATTTATTTCCTGTGATAACTGTGTTTTGCTGAAGATCGTTTACCTTGAAACGAAAGTACAAAATGTCTAAGATAAAATGAGATAATCACCATACATTGTGAATTGCAGTATATGGCAAAATCACCAGCTTCAAACATTCATATGAGCAAAATAGAAATAATATAATTTAGAAACTAAACATTTTTTCAAGTATAAAACAGCAAAACAAAATTAAGAAAAGCATAACAAAATTACTTTTAAAAGGGAAACAAAAATTAAAGATTCAAATGTAGGAAACAGCATTAAAATAAGTATCGCACTAAATGCAACCAGTCCATCTTAAAGGAGATCAGTCCTGGGTGTTCATTGGAAGGACTGATGTTGAAACTGAAACTCCAATACTTTGGCCACCTGATGCAAAGAGCTGACTCATTTGAAAAGAACCTGATCCTGGGAGGGATTGGGGGCAGGAGGAGAAGGGGACGACAGAGGATGAGATGGCTGGATGGCATCACTGACACACTGGACATGGGTTTGGGTAAACTCTGGGAGTTGGTAATGGACAGGGAGGCCTGGCTGTGGTTCATGGGGTCACAAAGAGTCGGACATGACTGGGTGAATGAACTGAACTGAACTGAACTGAACTGAACTAAATGAAAATTTTAAATGCTTAGTTAATCACAAAAACATGAACATAATTTTTTTTAATTTTATTTTATTTTTAAACTTTACATAATTGTATTAGTTTTGCCAAATATCAAAATGAATCCATCACAGGTATACATGTGCTCCCCATCCTGAACCATCCTCCCTCCTCCCTCCCCATACCATCCCTCTGGGTCGTCCCAGTGCACTAGCCCCAAGCATCCAGTATCGTGCATTGAACCGGGACTGGCATCTCGTTTCATACATGATATTTTACATGTTTCAATGTCATTCTCCCAAATCTTCCCACCCTCTCCCTCTCCCACAGAGTCCATAAGACTGTGAACATCATTTTTAACACTTTTGGCAGAAATGGTGCTCCAGAAAAGTACCAAAGTAATGTTTTAGAAATTTCTGAGAGTATGAATAACATTTTGTTAATATTTTTATTTTAATATGTGTGTTATATCTACAAAAACAAAATGAAATAAAATATTGTGAGATAAAATGTCAACAGTATGTTTACACTTACCATTTCATTTTTTCTGAAATAAAACACATATGGTGACTTAAATGTACCCTGTACCACTTTTCTTTTTAATTAAACACACATGCACAATATTATAGAAGAAATGAAGATGTTTAGTGGTACAGACCACTACAATAAGAAAAAAAAAAAACTAATAGAATTAAACATTTTATAGGAATTAACTGTCATTCAATCTATAACTTCCAGGGAATAAAATATTAAAACCACAATAAAGAAATTTTTGTGTCATTAGCTATGGACATTTTAAGCCCCATGAAAATAAACTGATATGGTGTGTAAGCATTATAATATTAATAGAAGGTAATATATCCATAGGATAATTCCTAAGACACAACACTAATAAAGTGGAGCCATAAATCCTATGAACCATGGCTATTCCAATCAAAAGGGTAACAACCAGGGTCTAAGATGTCATGAGGTTGTAAAGGAGCTCAGTGGTCCTATGAACCGTATCCCTTTGCTTTATGGGGAACATGTATCAATACTTGCTTTATGGGATTTATGAGCATATAAATAGAAAGACATTAAAGTAATACAGAATAATTGCAACAACAGTGACATCTTTAATATTAAGTTATCCAGAAATCTCCTCTAATCTACTTATACAAAATAATATATATTTTATTATTATGAAATACAGTAATAGATAATAATACATATAATTCTTAACTCTTAGGAATATTAGCTAAACACAATTCTTTATGCCTGCTGTACATATATCACAATAGTTTATTTCCTCAACACCTTTGAGTGGAAATATATATTGTAAAGTTAGCAATTAATAGTTTTAACTCTAATTTTTCATACCTGTTAGAAGTTATATCACAGAAATATCAGTTATTTAAAAAATGTATGCATAACCTTTAAATTTTGGAATAAACATTTATAATCAGTATATTATTGAATATGTTGATGCTTTTATATAATCTGGTTTAATTATTATCATTTGATTTATATTAACTACCATTGAAAAATTAATCTGATATGAGGAAATCCTTTTTTCCCATATGTAAAATGATCAAGTTGGAAAAAAAATTGATTTTATTTTATAAATAAAGTACTTTTGACAATAGATTAAAAATTAACTAAATAGTGAGTTTCAGTCAGTATATGAGGTAAACTGTAATATGATACATACATGAGTTTTTCCTGACATTGACCAGCTGTGCTCAAGATTTAAATATTTACCTTATTAATCACAAGTGTAAAACCTTCTTTTGGTCATAATTTACTTTGAAAAATGTTTACACTTTTGCCTATTGAAGGCAACAATTATATCAAACATTGCAAAATCAGTCATTAAATATATTTTGCGTCTATGAATGAATCACATATTTAACTACTAATTTTTTTAAGTTTTAAGAAGTAAACAGTATCTTTAAAATGTCAGTCCCTGATAAAGTTCATTTTGTAGTTGTTGTTCAGTCATGAAGTTGAGTCCTACTCTTTTTGACCCCATAGACTGAAGCTTATAAGGCTCCCCTGTCCTTCACTATCTCTTGGAGAGTGCTCAGATTCATGACCATTCAACTGGTAATGCTATCTAACCATTTTATCCTCTGGTGCCCTCTTATCCGTTTGCCTTCAATCTTTCCCAGAATCACGGACTTTTCCAATGAGTCGGCTCTTTGCATCAGGTGGACAAAGTATTGGAGCTTCAGCAACAGTCCTTCCAGTGAATAGTCAGGGTTTATTTCACTTAGAACTGATAGGCTTGATCTCCTTACAGTTCAAGGGACTCTCAAGAGTCTTCTCCAGCACCACTACTGGAAAAATCATAGCTTTGGCTTTATGAACCTTTTTCGGCAAATTTCATTATACTTGGCATGTAAAGAATGCACAACAAATAGGTTAATATAGCACAGGAAGTGCATCTAGATAGACCAGGAGGTTTGGTGGCCCTGAGGTGGGTGTTGGCAAATTCAAACAATAGAAATCAAAGCTAAATCCTAGGGAAACTGTGGGAGAGAATGAAGCTGAAAGAGCTGTGACCATTCTGAGCCATGTTAAAGGGTTCGTATTATAAATATGGTCTCCTATAATGTTCTTTAACTGTTATTCATTCATGAAAAAATTGCACAGAATATAAAATTTGATGTGTTGAAAAATTATTTATGTAATTTCCATGCAGCAAAAGAACAAAAGAACATCTACAAGTGAATGACATATCAATAATATGAGATTTAACAGAACTCATGACAACATACAATAAATCATATTTACAGTAAAACATGAAAAATCAAGCATGTGAAATAAGATATTTAACTTAAAAATAAATTATGAAAAACAAAATAAATCCAGGTAAGTAAAAAATAAAATGTAAAATGAAAGGAGAAGCAAACAACTGTTATCAATTAAAACCTGTTACATTGAAAAGATGAGTAATAGAGAAATGCTATTAAGGAATGTCATCAAGGAAAGGAAAACATAATGTGCAACTTTGAATGCAAAAATAAGAGGTGCATGGGTAAAGTTGGATTATTTTTTTCATTGAAATATGGTAACTTCTACTTCTGCTTCATTGATTATGCTAAACTTTTGACTGTGTGGATCACAACAAATTGTGGGAAATTTTTAAAGAGATGGGAATACCAGACCACCTTAAGTGCCTCTTGAGATATCTGTATACAAGTCAGGAAGCAAAAGTTAGAACCAGACATGGAACAAGAGACTGGTTCCAAATCAGGAAAGGAGTATGTCAAGGCTGTATATTATGACCCTGCTTATTTAACTTATATGCAGAGTATATCATGTGACCTATGATGCATGGACCTAACAGAAGCAGATGATATTAAGAAATGGTGGCAAGAATACACAACAGAATTATAAAGAAAAGATTTTCATGACACAGATATCTACAATGGTGTGATCATTTGCCTAGAGCCAGACATCCTAGAATGTAAAGTCAAGTGGGCCTTAGGAAGCATCATTACAAACAAAATAAGCGGAGGTGATGGAACTCCAGTTGAGCTATTTCAAATCCTAAAAGATGATGCTGTGAAGGCACTGCACTCAATATCCTAGGAAATTTGGAAAATGCAGCAGTGGCCACAGGCCTGTAAAAGTTCTGTTTTCATTCCAATCCCAAAGAAAGGCAATGACTAAGAATGTTCAAACTACCACACAATTGCACTCATCTCACAGGCTAGTAAAGTAATGCTCAAAATTATATTTGGCAGAACTAATACAATTATGTAAATTTTAAAAATAAAATAAAATAAAAAAAAAATTCTACAAGCCAGTCTTCAGCAGTATGTAAACTGTTAACTTCCATATGTTCAAGCTGGATTTAGAAAAGGTAGAGGAAACAGAGATCAAATTGCCAACATCTGTTGGATTATCAAAAAAGAAAGAGAGTTCCAGAAAAACATTTATTTCTGCTTTATTGACTACACCAAACTTTGACTGTGTGGATCATAACAAACTATGGAAAATTCTTAAAGAGATGGGAATACCAGACCTCCTTAACTGCCTCCTAAGAAATCTGTATGCAGGTCAAGAATCAAGAGTTAGAACTGGACATGGAACAAGGACTGGTTCCAAATCAGGATAGGACTACATCAAGGCTGTATATTGTCACCCTGCTTATTTAACTTATATGCAGAGTCAGTTCAGTTCAGTCACCCAGTCGTGTCCGACTCTTTGCGACCCCATGAATCGCAGCATGCCAGGCCTCCCTGTCCATCACCAACTCCTGGAGTTTACTCAAACTCATGTCCATTGAGTCAGTGATGCCATCCAGCCATCTCATCCTCTGTTGTCCTCTTTTCCTCCTGCCCCAATCCCTTCCAGCATCAGAGTCTTTTCCAATGAGTCAACTCTTTGCATGAGGTGGCCAAAGTATTGGAGTTTCAGCTTTAGCATCAGTCCTTCCAAAGAACACCCAAGACTGAACTCTGTTAGAATGGACTGATTGGATCTCCTTGCTCTCCTCTAAAGAGTCTTCAACACCACAGTTCAAAAGCATCAATTCTTCTACAAGGGACTCTCAAGAGTCTTCTCCAACACCACAGTTCAAAAGTGTCAATTCTTCGTTGCTCAGCTTTCTTCATAGTCCAACTCTCACACCCATACATGCCCACTGGAAAAATCATAGCCTTGACTAGACGGACCTTTGTTGGCAAAGTAATGTCTCTGCTTTTGAATATGCTATCTAGGTTGGTCATAACTTTCCTTCCAAAGAGTAAGCATCTTTTAATTTCATGTCATGGCACAATGGTATGATGTATATGCAGAGTACATCATGCCAGGCTGGATGAAACACAGGCTGGAATCAAGGATAGGCTGGAATCAAGATTGCCAGGAAAAATATCAATAACCTCAGACATGCAGATGATACCACTCTTATGACAGAAAGTGAAGAGGAACTGAAGAGCCTCTTGATGATGGTGAAAGAGGAGACTGAAAAAGCTGGTTTAAAACTCAACATTCAAAAAATTAAGATCATGGCATCTGGTCCCATCACTTCATGGCAAATAGATGGTTTAACAATGGAAATAGTTAGAGACTTTATTTTCTTGGGCTCCAAAGTCACTGCAGCCATGAAATTAAAAGATGCTTTCTCTTTGGGTGAAAAGCTATGACCAACCTAGACAGCATATTAAAAAGCAGAGACATTACGTTACTGACAAAGGTCCATCTAGTCAAAGCTATGGTTTTTCCAGTCATCATATATGGATGCGAAATCTGAACCATAAAGAAAGCTGAGTGCCAAATAATTGATGCTTTTGAAGTATGGTGTTGGAGAAGACTCTTGAGAATCCCTTGGACTGCAAGATCAATCCAGTCAATTCTAAAGGAAATCAGTCCTGAATATTCATTGGAAGGACTGATGCTGAAACTCCAATACTTTGGCCACCTGATGTGGCTAACTCATTGTTAAAGACCCTGACAATGAGAAAGATTGAAGGCAGGAGAAGGGGACAACAGAGGATGAGATGTATGGATGCCATCAGCGACTTAATGGACATGAGTTTGAGCAAGCTCTGGGAGTTGGTGATGGACAGGGAGGCCTGGTGTGCTGCAGTCCATGGGGTCACAAAGATTTGGGCATAGCTGAGTGACTGAACTGAACTGAACATCTTCATACCAATAAATGTAAAAACAATATTGTAAATGCATACTGTATAAAAATATGTGAATGGCCTAGTGAAAAAGCAATTATATTTTTCTTTTTCCTAATGTGTTAAAATTTGAAGGGTGTTACTAATATTTTAGATATCTATTAATATAAAACAAGTATCTAAAATAAAATACAATACTTTATACTTGGTTATTTATTCAAATCATTGTTGTTCAAGGAAAGTTTTAAACTTTTTGTGGACAACTTTGAGTTGCTAGGATTCTGGTAGATCTTAAGAGAATAATTTAAATAAAGGTAATTTTAATAGATACATAAGAAAATTTGGTTATATAAATTACTTATTAGATTATTAATTTATTGTTTGAACTACTATTCATGATTATATACCAATCATTTGGTATATAATGTGAACATTACCCTTTCTCAAAAAAAAAAAAAGAAAGAAATGAATTAAACTATCAGCTTTTAAAATCATCAAATAAAATGGGAAACAGTAATCTTTACCTCATCCCTATAGGCCTGGAGGACATAAAATTTAGCATAGTCCTTATGAAAGATAAAAGTCTTGGTTTAGAGTACCTTGTCATTTAGATTATCTAAATGTATACAATTATCAATAGTCATAGTGGTATAAACAGTGAGGTACCAATGGTATAGTATATTACACATTGTTAAAATCAGAAAAATTTAATTAATATTTGCATTCATTTGCTAGAAATGTCATAGCAAAGTACTACAGTGGCTTAAAAATCTCACACTTCTAGAAGCTAGAAGCTCAGATCAACGTATTTAGCAGAGTTGGTTTCTACTGAGACTTCTCTCCTTAGCTTATAAATAGTCCTTTTCTTGCTCTATCTTCTTGCGGTCTTTCCTCTATATGTGGCTGGGTCCAAATTTTCTTTTTATAAGGGCTCACCTGAAAGATACCATTGTAACTTGCTTACCCTTTTCAAGTGTCCATTTCTAAATGCAGTCACATTCTGAGGTACAGAGTGTTAGGACTTCAACAGAGGTAGTTTGGTGAGTTACAACTCATACAGTGACAATATTTTAACATGAAGTAATTGCTATCAAAATTGTTCATGGGAAACATCAACTAAGTAAAACTGCACAGAATTATACTGAATATATCAAACTCATTTTGACTGATAACAGAAGGGATTTAGTGATTATGTTAACATTTAAATTTTATGGCAAGTATGTATTTTATGCATAGTTAAAATTATAACATATTATAAATATAACTGCTGAAAGTATTAAAAAGGAAAATGCACTAAATAAATTAAAAAAAATTATGATATAAATACAAGCAGAAATAAACTGCAAACTCTAGTAAATACTACTAGCATCAAATATAGGTTGTTCAAGAGCAAATTATTAAGAATTAAAATTGGTGGGACTTCCCTGGTAGTCCACTGGCTAAGACTCTGCACTCCCAATGCAGGAGGCTCAGGTTCAATCCCTGGTCAGGGAACTAGATCCTACACACTGTAACTGTTTGCATGCTGCAATGAAGAGTTCATGTGACAAATACAGATCCTACATGCTCTAATGAAGGTTGAAGATCCCATGTGCCACAACCAACACCTGGAACATCCAAATGAATGAATGGATAAATAAATAAATAAATATATATATTTAGTTTTCTTTCTTTATTTATTTTTTAATTTAATTTTATTTTTTAACTTTACAATATTGTATTGGTTTTGCCATATATCAAGATGAATCCGCCACAGGTATACATGTGTTCCCCATCCTGAACCCTGCTCCTTCCTCCCTCCCCGTACCATCCCTCTGGGTCATCCCAATTTTTTAAAAAATAAAATTGGTAACACTATTAAATATAAACAGAACTATACAATGGCCTATAACTGTGAATAATGTGAAGATGAATTTACTTTATAGACAAGTAGGTGCCAGGAAAGTCCATTTTTAAGTAACAAATTAAATTCCTTTTACAGTTCTCCATTGAAAATAGAAATAAGTTCAATATCCTTGGTGTGATAGACTTATTAAAGGCCCCAAAGACGTCAATGACCCAACTTTGGTACCTGTAAATATATTAATTAATACGGCATGAATTTTTGCAGATGTGAATAGATTAAGGATTTTGAGATAGGGAGCTTATTTTGAATTTGCTGAATGGACCGCAAATAATCCAGAGTCTTTCTAAGAGGGATTACCCAGGGTCAAGGTGATTAAGAAACAAAGAGAAAAGGTGATGTAATGACAGAAACACAGACAGAATGGAAGATGCTACACTGCTACTGTCTTTCAGCGTGTACAAAGGAGTCACAAACCGTGAAACCAGGGCAACCTCTGAAAGTCGAAGCCTTCCCTGGTGACTCAGATGGTAAACAATCTGCCTGTAAAGAGGGAGACCTTGGTTTGATCCCTGGGTTTGATGATTCCATGGAAAAGGGAATGACAACCCACTCCAGTGTTCTTGTCTAGAAAATTCCATGGACAGAGGAGGCTGGTGGGTTACAGTCCTACAGTCTATGGGATCACAGTCAGACGTGACTGAACGACTAACACTTTTCTGGAAATTGGTAAGGTTAAGGAAACAGGTTGTTCCCCAAACCCTCCAGAATGAACTAATTCTGCTAACAGCTTTGTTTTGGACAGTGAGACTGATTTTGTATTTCTGACTTCCAGCACTATAATTTAGTAAATTTGTGCTGTTTTAAGATGCTAGGTTTGTGGCAATGTGTTACAGCTACAAGAGTAAATTATTGCACCTGGGAATTGGAACAAACTATCTCAAGGCCACATGGAAATGTGGGAGCCCTACTCTGAGCTTAGAGACAACAGGGAAAGTCTCTTTTCTTGTCAGTCGTGGAATGATCTGAGTCCCTTTCTTAAAATATGAAAGACAAAGGTTCTCTGTCCCATCATTCCTTGATTGAACAGAAAAATCCTTGAAATGGTTGTATTTCAATATTCAGAATTGAACTACCCTAGATAAACCGCAAGCTATTCTTTCCGAGGTTATGCTTCTGAACTTGAGTGTGGTTGCAAAACCTGGCTCTGTGCTCAGCTCTGGATCGTGACAAACACTCAGTCTCTGGGTATTTTGTGTATTACCTTATTCCCCTCATTATCAATACAATTCTCCAGTCTGTCTCCTCTAAGATACATAGTCTACTTATGAATTAATGAATATGAACAATCCCAGCACAATCTCTTATTGGCTTGGGCAAGAATATTAAAGCAAAAGATAATAATAGTTTGAGTTAGCCTAAAGGAACAACTAAGACATACTCTTAATCCCAGAGATTCTGTTTTTGTTGTTGTTGTTGTTAGTTTGTTTGTTTTTCACCATTCTTACAGCACTAGGGAAGCTTTCTTCCTTTCTCTTCTGCCAAGATACACACCGTAATTTTACAATATGATTGAAGTTTATGTGTATCAGTAATTATGAGCCTGAGAATGGATGAGCCTTAGCTCTTTTATTATCAAGCAAAGGCAGATTTTATTTTCTTGGTCTCCAAAATCACTGTAGACAGTGACTGCAGTCTTGAAATGAAAAGACACTTGCTCCTTAGAAGAAAAGCTATGACAAACCTAGACAGCCTATTAAAAAGCAGATATACTACTTTGCTTACAAAGGTCCATATAGTCAAAGCTATTGTTTTTTCAGTAGTCATGTATGGATATGAGAGTGGACCATAAAGAAAGATAAGAATTGATGTTTTTGAACTGTGGTGTTGGAGAAGACTCTTGAGAGTCCCTTGGACTGCAAGGAGACCAAACTAGTCAATCCTAAAGGAAATCAATCCTGAATATTCATTGGAAGGACTGATGCTGAAGCTCCAATACTTTGGCCACCTAATGAGAAGAGCTGACTCATTTCAAAAGACCCTGATGCTGGGAAAGACTGAGGGCAGGAGGATAAGGGGACAACAGAAGATGAGATGGTTGGATAGCATCACTGATTCAATGGGCATGAGTTTGAGCAAACTCCAAAAGATAGTTTAAGAACAGGGAGGCCTGGCATGCTTCAGTCCATAGAGTTTCAAAGAGTTGGACATGATTGAGCTACTGAACAACTCAAAAGGAAGATGGCCTTGACTTAATAGGCTTTGTCTATTTAATTCCTAAGTTATTTAAGTAAAATATAAATTAGTATGTTTCAAGACTTCAGTCTTACTTAGAGCATTCCATGGAAACAAATCTATAGGAAGAATATAACAGCTAGATATCTTCTCATCCTGAATTCTTCACTTTTCATATTTGCATGTTAAAGAGTCATGACCTGAACAATACCTGACACCAGTAGCATCAGGAAAGTTTTAAATAAAATAAATTGTCTTAGGTTTCAAACTGCTGCAGCTCCCTGCTATTGTGATCTTATTTAGTTGTTGCCCCAGGATCCTAAATAATATAATACATATCTTGAGTGGATTGAGGTGGACAGTGAATCAGTGAAGATTAATATTATAAGCATCTAAGATTTATAGTTTTTGGATTTTTCAAGTTTAAATCATGTAACCAAGCACAATATAGGCATAACATTTCAATAATATTTAAGAAATTGAATTTATTGTATTGCAGTTGTTGCTTCATTGATAAAATATTTCAGTATATTCTTTAAATAATAATTTGAAAATTTCTAATAAATCAATCTCAAATATATCATTTGTGAAATTTTATATTTATATTTTTCATCAAAGTGGCATTTTTAATGAGATGGATATTGGACTGAACAATTAATTTCATTGTTAATCTTTCACTTTGGCATCCCATTCTATTTATTTCAATTATGTTACTTCATGGATATTATTAATTCTTCATATGATATATTAGCTTACGCATTTTTAACAAGACAAATTGTGCTGTAAAAAGAATAGTAATATAATGAAATTTCTTTAAGCTAAGAGCAGAAATTTTGAAATAAATATATATTTTTCAAAGGAAATTAAAAATATTTTATTTTAATTGGTCATTCTTAACACAATATGTTTACTAGTTTTTAAGATAGTAAAACATAACTTAAAGGATTGCCCAATGTAATTAAATAAAACAGTACAATATTGACGGAATGCAGTTTTCTTTCATGGTGACATGATATTAGCAACAACTGAGAAAAATAAGAAGCAAACTATTTATAAAGTTATAAGCATTTAAATGAGACAGTATGAAAGATAAAATAATTGCATTTGCCCATATGAATGTCTTTTGTGACTTGTAGAAATTTTCTTTTCACTCAATGATTTTACTTTTTGAGCATGGAAAATATGATTACAAGATGAATCAATTCTAATGAAATGAAAATATTTCCAGTAAAGTAGCTTATTTCAAATATGATATATATTTGTTTGTCTACTTAATAAAATCATCCATTTCTGCCATCTTTGCTATTATTCAACATTGTCTTATTAAGACAAATGGATTAAGAGAATAAAAATAAATATGAGATCATACATACCAAAAGACAGAATATATAAGCTTTATTTTTTTTATACAGGCCATTATTACTTATGCAAGAAAAAACACAAGAAATTGTAATAAATTCATTAAAATTACAAAGCAAGGATTCTATTACATACCTATTAAATAGATGTAATATACATACATCTATTACATATCCATTAAAACTGCAAAGCTTGCCATTATAGTAAAAGTAGAAAATGATCAGTTCTTCACATCTGTATGTGTGTTTTACAATATGACTTCAGAGCTCCTCCTATGTGTAACTTGAGCGTATTTATTTGACTCTTCGGTGATGACTTTGTCAGATAAACCAGATTTGACCAATGACTTGAGAGTAAATGTGATACATACAGAGACTTTAAAAGCATTTGCACATTGAGTAGTTCTCTCTTTCTGTTCAGGGATTCTCATGTAACTCTTGGTAAACAATCCACCTGCCAGTGCAGGAGAAGTGGATTTGATCTCTGGGTCAGGAAGATCCTCTGGAGAAGGAAACAGCAACACATTCCAGTATTCTTGGCTGGAAAATACTATGGACAGAAGAGCCTGGTAGGCTACAGCCCATGGGGTTACAAAAGTCAGACACAGCTGAATGACTAAACAACAACTCTTTCTGTTATTGGACTAACCTGGACAGCTAGGAGGGGTGCATAGCCAAACTAGCTCCATCACCCCAACACATATCAAACCAACAAACAGAAATATACGTAAGGTCATCCTAAAAAATCAGCCCCATCAACTGAACTTTGAGGCCAGACAAGTTGAACTATACCACCATTGTTTGTCGTTGGTGTTCTGGTTTTTGGCCATTTTAAGTAGGGTGGTAGTGATAGCTTCCCAGGTGACAACAGTGGTAAAGAACCCGCCTGCCAATGCAGCAGACATAAGAGATGTAGGTTCGATCCCGGGGCTGGAAGATTTCCTGGAGAAGGACATGGCAACCCACTCCAGTATTCTTGTCTGGAGAAGCCCATGGACTG
This sequence comes from Bos indicus x Bos taurus, assembly GCF_003369695.1. NCBI lineage: Eukaryota > Metazoa > Chordata > Mammalia > Artiodactyla > Bovidae > Bos > Bos indicus x Bos taurus. Next base: position 44,790,785 of record NC_040095.1, read on the forward strand.
ACGGGCATGGCAGGCTACAGTCCACAGGGTCACAGTTAGACACAAGTGAAACGACTTAGAACACACAGTAATATGTCATTAATTTGCATTTTCCTAATCATATGTGATGTGGAACATGGGTTCATATAAATTTTTGTCACTTGTATGTCTTTTTGATGAAATGTCTTGTCGATACATTTCTTTTGACTATTCCACAATTTGATGTTTTCATTATTTAGCTCAAAATATATTTAGCCTCTTTCTCAAAATTGTGTATTTGGCTTATGTTACTTAGAAGTGTGTTGTTTAATATCCAATTATTTAGGAATTTTCCAATTTTTCTTCTGTTATTCATTTGTAGCTTAATTTCATTGTGATATGGAAACACGTTAATTTCCATTTTTTTTTAATTTGTTAAGGTATATTTTGTGATCTCCTTCGTGTATCTTCTATGTGAGCCTGAGAAAATGTGACCAAAGAGTGACAAATTTCGATTCACTGGAGTTTACCCTCTTAACTGAAGCAGAAAAAAATACACAATAAGTATACTCCACTAAAATAATTTGCTACTATTCTCAGATGCAAATTTTTGATGGTCAAATGAAAGGGCAGTTCAGTCAGATATATAAATCTCAATTTCCTTGATTCCCAGAAATCCTACTGCAAGGTTGATTTAAAGATGTATATAGGATTCTGCCATCAATAGTTAGAGGATGTCCATGTGGTAAAATACCATTGCCACCAAAGATTTTCACATTCCAACTTCACAGCTTGTAAATAGATTACCCAGTGTGACACAGGCTTTGTAGATATGATAAAATAAAGATCTTGAAATGTGGAGATTATTCTTGATTATTGGGTGAACTCAGTAAAATAAGGAACAGAGTCAGGAGAGTCACCATTTGGGAAGGACATGGTATGACAATAGCAGAGGTCAAAGAGTCTGAGACAGATTTAAAGAGTCTAGCAAGGCTGCAGAACTTGAAGATGGAAAAAAAGTTTGAATGAATCAGAGAATTCAGGCAACATCTAGAAGATGGAGAAGGAAAAGAAATGGATTCTTACCCAAAGCATCCAGCCTCTCCAACAAATTGAGACTAATTCAGTAATACGGTTTTTATACTTTTGACTTCCAAAACTGTGTGATGTTATGATGCACAAAAGTCATAGAAATAGTATTCCAAGGAAATTGCACATAAAATAAGTAACTAACTTGAAATCAATGATGAAAAAGGATAAATAAATATGCTTTTGGAAATCTGAAGGCAGTCTACTGAATAATACATGGATCAAAGGAGAATTCAACATTGATATGTAAAAAATTAAAACAGTATACAGTGGAAATAAGTAGGAGGAAATACACACTCTTACATTATATATTGACAAAATAAGAAAGCTTGAAATATATTGAACTGTCTTCAAATTCAGAACTCAGAGAAATATAAAAATTTTTAGATAAAATTAAGTAGAGGAAATGCTGAATAAAAACTACATGAAAAACTAATGAAACAAGAAAGAAAAATACAGTAGTAAGGGATTTGTTTCCAGATCAGCAAGAAGCCCTGTGAACACAATTGGCAGGTAGTTAGAAGGCAAGTGAGAAGGAAAGAATAAAATGTACATAAAATTTATTTTTTCCACTTAAGCATTATTTTTCCTGTGCCATTGTCTCTTCTCCTTTTCCTTTATCTAGTTCATATGCATGGTCCTCAAATTGGAAGATTAAAGTGGCAACCCAGGAGCTGGGTAGCGTCTGAACGCCGCCATGGCTTTGAGATACGATGGCCTGGACGAACTGCCCGCCGCCTGCTTGTCGCCGTGTGGGCCGCCCAACCCGGCCGTAAGAAATTCTTTAAAAAAAATAAAAATAAAAAATAAAGTGGCAACCCACTCCAGTGTTCTTGCCTGGGGAATCCCATGGACAGAGGAGCCTGGTAGGCTATATCTATGGGGTCGCATGAGTTGGACGTGATTGAAGCAACTTAGTATGCATAATATAAACCAGATCATTGTGCAACAACTCTTTTTTCTAAGTTAAAATAATATATATTAGACATTATAAAACATGATAAATAAGAACCAAATGTCTGCTTTAATATTTACTTTCTTTAAGGCTTACCACTTTGTTTTGTATATGATATAGGAGTAAAAGAAAACTTCTAAATACAAAATTTAATGTAATTCTATAAAGTATTGCTTTCACTACAATTGTGATTATTTATGCATTTTTATATTCAACATTTTTTCTAATTTTGAAATATATTTGCCCATCAGAAGATTTTATCTCCTTGCTTTGTAAAAATTAAACATATTCCTTACAGTCATGCTTACATCTCTAGGAATGCAGTGAAATATACAGTTAGAATAATTCATTTCTCATTTTCTTAAAGTAAATTGGTTTGTTTATATTTCAAATTTTCATTTACATCATATTCAAAAATGTTGAAAATCACAAACTAGTCTTTAAGAAACTTTAACCACAAAGTCAGTTATTTTTAAATTAATATCTTATTTACTAAAAAATAAATTCTTACATAATTCTCAAGAAATTACACATGATTTCTGAATCTATCCATATCAAAATTAACTCTGCAATTTGTTCATATCATTATATGAGGGAAATAAAATAGGACATTTACCTAAAAGCAGAGAGAAAGGGATAAAGAAGGAAAGAGAAACAGACTGGGAGAGAAAACAGTGAGATGCCTCTTTCCTCATCTCAGTTGACTCCACATCAACATTTCCCAAACATTTTGAAACCCGTATACCTAACCTTTCTCTTTCTCGCTCATTAAGAAAATGGTAAGATTTCTATTTTTCTCTTCCATCACTTATAAAAGATGATTAATAAAGTTTCCTGGCTTATATTATTCACTTTTAGTAATTTAACTCATTCTAAGATAAACTGCTCAGAGTGCAACTATACAATCTCTATTTTTTCAGCCCTATTTATCTTTCAACAGACAACTGACTAGCAACTTTAAATGGACTGTGGATTTGTCATCCACCAATAACCACCATCCATTTAGTTTAAATAACCGAAGCATCTCTTTGGTCTGAATTGGGTTTCTTCTACAGAGATGGGATTTTTCAACATACTAGATAGATTGCTCAAGTTGTATCAAAGAGAAGCAATTCATCTGTGACAAACTGAGATCCATAACAGAGTTAAGACTCACACTACCTGCCTCTAATCCAATAGGAAGAGTTGGGCTTATCCTTCATGGATGGGAACAAAGAAAATAACTGACCCATGAAATGAGAAATGTAACTGAATAACTTCTGGATGTGAAAGGAGAAAATCTGTTGACCGAATATCACACAACTTTGAGGCACATAATAATAAAGTTCAGTGAAGATGGTGGGACATCCAAAATTCCTGAATTGGTCAGAAAAGTGTAGTATAATTTTACTTAAGGGGAATATAATTAAAATATCACCAAGCTTCTGAAATAAATAACATCTTTACTAATTTTAAAAAATTTTCATACACACATGTATGTATCTACTAACTTTCTCTATATATAATATATCTGAGCAAATGTATATGGCTGTGTAGCATTATGAATATGAAAAAAATCATCGTGCTGTGTTTTAAAACTCTAAATTTGCAGTTATACTTGTCTGAATTAAAATAATATCTTTAAATATATCACTTATACTGTAAAGATATCTGAAAGTTTCAAAGTAGCCAGATATACCTTATAAAATTTGTTTACTATTCAGAAAAGTTTTATGCAGTAGAAACCATTTTATCCACATTTTACAGCTGAGGAAACTGAGGAAAAATGGTTGAAATATCTGTACACGCATCACTGAGTTGGTAAACTATGGAAAGTATTTTCAAACCCTGGAAAGCTGAATTCACATCACAAGAATTTAACTATTGTGATGTATCACTTTAGTTTGACTATATCAATTATTGAGTTAAAATGAAAAGCAAAATATTTTTAATCTACATTTTTATTGATGAAAAAATCCAGTCTATAGGATATTCCTAGAAAAAATATATTACACCAGCAAATTCTCAGTAATTGTTAAGGTAAAACAAAACAAAATAAATGATAGGATAAATAACAATTAAATATAAAAAAATAAATCCTATTTCAATACCTTTGATGATTGTTGAAGTCATGAATACAAGTAACATTTCAATTAGTTTCTGGACAGCTCTTAAATTTAGAATACCAATGCTTACTTTGAAATAAATCTGGCTCCTATAATCAGGGATTCCCTGGTCACTCAATGGTAAAGATTCTGCCTACCAATGCAGGAGACAGAGGAGACATGGGTTACATCTCTAGGTTGAGATGAACCCTGGAAGAGGACATGGCAACCCACTCCAGTATTCTTGCCTGGGAAATCCCATGGGCAAAGAAGCTACAGTCCATGGGGTCATAAAGAGCTGGACACAACTAAGCATGTACTAAGCTGAGTATAATTCTATCTAATTTTTATGCAAGGCTTTTCTAAACTTTGAAGTACCTTAAGTCTTCATTTCCAATCTGAGTTTGTGTAGATGCCTCGTTTTACTCTTATGAGTATTATAAAATATTTTTACAATATACATTTACTTTAAAAGTATCTTTCATCAGAAGATACTAATTTTATGCATGTAGTCATGTATCAATATAATTATCAAATCTGTTTGCATCTTGTATGTATGTAATTATATGATATATTGAAAATTTCACATTAAGAAATAGATATTTCTGGAAGCAAGATATCCCAAGTACGGTTGTAGTTCTTAGCCTATCCTCAAAATAACCACCATTTGAATCCTGACACCATAGATTAATTTTGCTTTCAGTTATTTGTAAACTCTATGTGTTTTTGTGTCTCTGTGTATATACATAATGATACAAATAGGTATTTTATGTCTAATTTCAACAGCTAAATATTATTTTATGAATCAGCTATGCTGTTTAGTTGACATTACTAATTTTTCATTGCTATATAGTATTCTGTTTTATAAACACTCCATCATTTTTTACCATTTTGTTGTTTGTGGGCATTTGAGTTGTTTCTGAATTATGGGTAATAAGAAAGATTCTGTGAATATTTTTGTCATTTGTTTTACTGAATATATGAAGACATGGTTTAAACTATTTCTCTTGATGTATATGTATATATGTGTGTGTGTGTATATATATATATACACACACATACACACATATATATGTGTTTAATTTCTGATTTGCAATGTTGTGTATGTTCAGCTAATAGTAAGTACTGACATAAAGATTTATGCACTGGTTATAAAAATGTATACTCTGAATAGCAGAGTATTAGAGGGATAGCTCTCCAGCACTCTTGCCTAGAAAATCCCATGGATGGAGGAGCCTGGTAGGCTGAAGTCCATGGGGTCGCTAAGAGTTGGACACGACTGACTGACTTCACTTTCACTTTTCACTTTCATGCGTTGGAGAAGGAAATGGCAACACACTCCAGTGTTCTTGCCTGGAGAATCCCAGGGATAATCTTGCCTGGAGAATCAGGTGGAGCCTGATTGGCTGCTGTCTATTGGGTCGCAGAGAGTCGGACACGACTGAAGCGAGTTAGCAGCAGCAGCAGAGGTATAGCTATCATTCATTCTCACCAGCACTTAATATTATTGTCTTACTTTTATTAATGGAACAGTTACCACATTGATAACTTATCTTTCTCAAAAAACTAATGAAGTTGAGTTCCTTTTTGTGTGTCTATTGATCATTCTGAAAGACCCTTCTCTAAACTATCATTTTAAGACTTTTGAAAAAAATTTCACTTTCTGTATTTTGCTACTTGATTTGTAAAATTCTTTGTATATCGTGCAACAATGTTTTATCAAATGTATGTGTAGTCATCTTTTTATGGTGTCATTTAATGCAAAGCAATTCTGTTCTTTTTATCGTATATATTTTCTCTAGACAGAGAAGCCTGGGGGTCTACAGTCTGTGGGATCACAAGAGTCTGACACTATTTAGCAACTAAAGAGAAACCTGGTGGCTCAGACATAAGGCATTTGTCGGCAATGCAGGACACCTGGGTTCCATCCCTGGGTCAGGAAAATCTCTCCCTGTCTACCTCTTTTGGGCTTCCCTCGCAGTTCGTATGGCAAAGAATCTGCCTGCAATGCGGGAGACCTGAGTTCCATCCCTGGGTCAAGAATATCCCCTGGAGGAGGGCATGGCAACCCATTGCAGTATTTTTGCCTGGAGAATCTCCATGGACAGAGGAGCGTGGCGGGCTATAATCTGTGGGGTCATAAAGAGTCTGAAAAGACTGAGCAACTAAGAACAGCGACTAAAACCACCACCACACCAAGCTGTGGTGACTTGATATACACAAACATTATAACGTTATGAATTTATCAACACAACCAATTTTAATTAGCATATAATCACCTTACACATTTTTGACTGTTTATTTTGTGCTATGAACACTTAGAATCTACCCTCTTAGCAAATTCCAAGTATACAGCATAGTAATGTTACCTATAGTCACCATTATATACATTATATAATGCAAACTTCTTCATTTTGCATATTGACACATTTGCATCCTATTAAAAATATTTGCATACATCACTTTAATTTATTAAGGGCAATATTCACGTTCCCATGCAACTGCAAAATATTAGTATACTTTGTATGACTTTAATAATAGAAAGCAATTTGTCATTGATAAAAATGTTCACTAAAAAACATTCATTCATTCAAAATGAATCCTTTCCCACTTACTAATTCCTATTTTTGAGCTAGGCAGTATAACACACACTATCTTTAAGAAGTCTAAATGATTTATCTGGTGGTTCAGTGGTTAAGAGTCTGATTGCACTGCAGGGGCATGGGTTCCATCCTTAGAGAGGAAATGAAATTCCATATGCTATGTGACACTGCAAAAACACAGTTTAAAAAATATTTATTTTTCTTTTTGGATATAGTATTTCAAATTTGGTAACTTTAAGTTTTATTAATATTAATTAGTATTTAGTGAGAAACTATAATTATTTTTCAAAAAGTGTCCATAAATATTATCCAATTTTGAGAGTGTGTGATTCACCTGTGGAGATTAAGAGCAACTATTCTTGAATAATATTTCTTATAAAGATGTAGAAAAATCAGACTGAATAATTAAGGCATGCTCTTAGTTATTGCCTGCCTGTTTATGGCCACTCTCCTGCTAGTATTCTTTTATATTTTTACATTTATATTTTTAGAATGCATAAATTTTGAAGAGCGGTAAATAATTAGAGATATAGAATACCATTCAATTAACTCTTTTACATTTAAACATTTAAACTTTGTAAGTTTCTTGCAACTGAAAGTCACTGTCACTTCTCAATGAGTTCAGTTCAGTTCAGCTGCTCAGTCGTGTCCGACTCTTTGCGACCCCATGAATCCCCGCACGCCAGGCCTCCCTGTCCATCACCAACTCCCAGAGTTCACTCAGACTCATGTCCATCGAGTCAGTGATAACATCCAGCCATCCCATCCTCTGTCATCCCCTTCTCCTCCTGCCCCCAATCCCTCCCAGCATCACAGTCTTTTCCAATGAGTCAACTCTTCACATGAGGTGGCCAAAGTACTGGAGCTTCAGCTTTAGTATCATTCCTTCCAAAGAAATCCCAGGGCTGATCTCCTTCAGAATGGACTGGTTGGATCTCCTTGCAGTCCAAGGGACTCTCAAGAGTCTTCTCCAGCACCACAGTTCAAAAGCATCAATTCTTCAGTGCTCAGCTTTCTTCACAGTCCAACTCTCACATCCATACATGACCACAGGAAAAACCATAGCCTTGACTAGATGGACCTTTCTTGACAAAGTAATGTCTCTGCTTTTCAATATGCTATTTAGGTTGGACATAGCTTTCCTTCCAAGGAGTAAGCGTCTTTTAATTTCATGGCTGCAGTCACCATCTGCAGTGATTTTGGAGCTCAAAAAAATAAAGTCTGACACTGTTTCCAATGTTTCACCATCTTTTCCCATGAAGTGATGGGACCAGATGCCATGATCTTCCTTTTCTGTATGTTGAGCTTTAAGCCAACTTTTTCACTCTCCTCTTTCACTTTCATCAAGAGGCTTTTTAGTTCCTCTTCACTTTCTGCCCTAAGGGTGGTGTCATCAGAATATCTGAGGTTATTGATATTTCTCCCTGCAATCTTGATACCAGCTTGTGTTTCTTCCAGTCCAGCATTTCACATGATGTACTCTGCATATAAGTTAAATAAGCAAGGTGACAATATATAGCCTTGACGTACTCCTTTTCGTACTTGGAACCAGTCTGTTGTTCCATGTCCAGTTCTAATTGTTGCTTCCTGACCTGCATACAGATTTCTCAAGAAGCAGGTCAGGTGGTCTGGTATTCCCATCTCTTTCAGAATTTTCCAGTTTATTGTGATCCACACAGTCAAAGGCTTTGGCATAGTCAATAAAGCAGAAATAGAGGTTTCTCTGTAAATCTCTTGCTTTTTTCATGATCCAGTGGATGTTGGTAATTTGATCTCTGATTCCTCTACCTTTTCTAAAACCAGCTTGAACACCAGGAAGTTCACGGTTCATGTATTGCTGAAGCCTGGCTTGGAGAATTTTGGACATTACTAGCATATGAGAAGAGTGCAATTGTGTGGTAGATTGCGCACTCTTTGGCATTGCTTTTCTTTGGGATTGGAATGAAACTGATCTTTTCCAGTCCTGTGGTCAATGCTGAGTATTTCAAATTTGCTGGCATAAAGAGTTCAGCACTTTCACAGCATCATCTTTCAGGATTTGAAATAGCTCAACTGAAAAAAAAAAAAAAAAAGAAATAGCTCAACTGGAATTCTATCACCTCCACTAGCTTTGTTCATAGTGATGCTTTCTAAGGCCCACTTGACTTCACATTCCAGGATATCTGGCTCTAGGTCGTGATCACACCATCGTAACTTTCTGGGTCATGAAGGTCTTTTTTGTACAGTTCTTCTGTGTATTCTTGCCACCTCGTCTTAATACCTTCTGCTTCTGTTAGGTCCATACCATTTCTGTCCTTTATCGAGTGCATCTTTGCATGAAATGTTCCCTTGGTATCTCTAATTTTCTTGAAGAGATCTCTAGTCTTTCCCATTCTGTTGTTTTCCTCTATTTCTTTGCATTGATCGCTGAGGAAGGATTTCTTATCTCTTCTTGCTATTCTTTGGAACTCTGTATTCAGATGCTTATATCTTTCCTTTTCTCCTTTGCGTTTCACTTCTCTTCTTTTCACAGCTATTTGTAAGGCCTCCCCAGACAGCCATTTTGCTTTTTTGCATTTCTTTTCTATGGGGATGGTCTTGATCCTTGTCTCCTGTACGATGTCACGAATCTCAGTCCATAGTTCATCAGGCACTCTAACTATCAGATATAGGCCCTTAAATCTATTTCTCACTTCCACTGTATAATCATAAGGGATTTGACTTAGGTCATACCTGAATGGTCTAGTGGTTTTCCCTACTTTCTTCAATTTCAGTCTGAATTTGGTAATAAGGAGTTCATGGTCTGAGCCACAGTCAGCTCCTGGTCTTGTTTTTGTTGACTGTATAGAGTTTCTCCATCTTTGGCTGCAAAGAATATAATCAATCTGATTTCGGTGTTGACCATCTGGGGATGTCCATGTACAGAGTCTTCTCTTGTGTTGCTGGAAGAGGGTGTTTGCTATGGCCAGTGCATTTTCTTGGCAAAACACTATTAGTCTTTGCCCTGCTTCATTCTGTATTCCAAGGCCAAATTTGCCTGTTACTCCATGTGTTTCTTGACTTTCTACTTTTGCATTCCAGTCCCCTATAATGAAAAGGACATCTTTTTTGGATGTTACTTCTAAAAGGTCTTGTAGGTCTTCATAGAACGGTTCAACTTCAGCTTCTTCGGCATTACTGGTTGGGACATAGACTTGGATTACTTTGATATTGAATGGTTAGCTTTGGAAACGAACAGAGATCATGCTGTCATTTTTGAGATTGCATCCAAGTACTGCATTTCGGACTCTTTTGTTGACCATGATGGTTACTCCATTTCTTCTGAGGGATTTCTGCCCGCAGTAGTAGATATAATGGTCATCTGAGTTAAATCCACCCATTCCAGTCCATTTTAGTTCACTGATTACTAGAATATCGACATTCACTCTTGCCATCTCTTGTTTGACCACTTCCAATTTACCTTGATTCATGGACCTGACATTTCAGGTTCCTATGCAATATTGCTCTTTACATCATCGGACCTTGCTTCTATCACCAGTCACATCCACAGCTGGGTATTGTTTTTGCTTTGGCTCCATCCCTTTATTCTTTCTGGGGTTATTTCTCCACTCATCTCCAGTAGCATATTGGGCACCTACTGACCTGGGGAGTTCCTCTTTCAGTATCCTATCATTTTGCGATTTCATACTGTTCATGGGGTTCTCAGGGCAATAATACTGAAGTGGTTTGCCATTCCCTTCTCCAGTGGACCCCATTCTGTCAGATCTCTCCACCATAACCTGCCCGTCTTGAGTTGCCCCACGGGCATCTTAGTTTCATTGAGTTAGACAAGGCTGTGGTCCTACTGTGATTAGATTGCCTAGTTTTCTGTGATTATGATTTCAGTGTGTCTGCCCTCTGATGCCCTCTTGCAACACCTACAGTCTTACTTGGGTTTCTCTTACCTTGGGCGTGGGGTATGTTTTCACAGCTGCTCCAGCAAAGTGTAGCCACTGCTCCTTATCTTGGACGAGGGTTATCTCTTCACCGCCACCCTTCCTGACCTTCAACATGGGATAGCTCCTCTAGGCCCGCCTGCGCTAGCGCAGCCACGGTTCCTTGGACGTGGGGTTGGTCCTCCTGGTTGCTGCCCCTGGCCTTGGGTGTGGGGTTGCTCCTCCCAGCCGCCACCCCTGACTTCAGACTTGGGTAGCTCTTCTCGGCCATTCCTGCGCCTTTGCACCCTGCATGCTTGGCTGCTGCCCCAGACCTCGGACGTGGGGTAATTCATCTTGGCTGCAGCCCTTTGGGCATGGGGTCCTCCCCGCTTCTGCCACTGACCTCGGACATGGGGTAGCTCCTCTCGGCCCCAGTTAGTGTGCCAGTCACAGCCGCCCACTGAAGCTATATCAAATCTTAAAAGATGATGCTGTTAAAGTGCTGCACTCAGTATATCAGCAAATTTAGAAAGCTCAGCAGTGTTCATGGGGCAGGAAAAGTTCAATTTTCATTGAAATTGCAAAAGGAGCAATGCCAAAGAATGTTTAAACTACTGTATAATTGTGCTCATTTCATATGGTAGTAAGGTTATTCTCAAAATCCTTTAAGCTAGACCTCAGCACTCATGTGAACTGACAAATTCCAGATGTACAAGCTGGATTTAGAAAAGGCAGAGGAAACAGAGATCAATTGCCAGAATCCACTGGATCAGAGAGAAAGCAAGGGAATTCCAGAAAAACATCTATATCTGCTTCATTGACTAAAATAAAGCCTTTAGCTCTGTGGATCACAACAAATTGTGGACAATTCTTTAAGTGATGGGAATATCAGACTGCCTTACCTTTCTCCTGAGAATGCTATGTACAAAGAGGTCAAGAAGCAATAGTTAGAACCAGACATGGAACAACTGACTGTTTCACATTTGGAAAGGAATACAAGACTGTGTACTGTCAGCTTGCTTATTCAACTTCTATGTAGAGTACATTATACAAAATGCTGGGCTGCAATCAAGATTGCCAGGAGAAATATTGACAACCTCATATATGCAGATGCTGCTACTCTGCTGCTAAGTCACTTCAGTCATGTCCAACTCTGTGTGACCCCATAGACGGCAGCCCACCAGGCTCCCCCATCTCTGGGATTCTCCAGACAAGAACACTGGAATGGGTTGCCATTTCCTTCTCCAATGCATGAAAGTGAAAAGTGAAAGTGAATTCGCTCAGCTGTGTCAGACCCTCAGTGACCCCATGGACTGCAGCCTCCCAGGCTCCTCCATCCATGGGATTTTCTAGGCAAGAGTACTGGAGTTGGGTGCCAGTGCCTTCTCCAATGCATGAAAGTGAAAAGTGAAACTGAAGTCGCTCAGTCGTGTCTGACTCTTAGCAACCCCATGGACTCTAGCCTACCAGGCTCCTCCATCCATGGGATTTTCCAGGCAAGAGTACTGGAGTGGGGTGCCATTACCATTCTAATAGCAGAATATGAAGAGGAACTAAGAACTTCTTGATGAGGCTGAAAGAGGAGAGTGAGAAAGCTGACTTAAAACTCAACATTCAAAGAACTAAGGCCATGACATACAGTTCCATTCCTTCATGGCAAATAGATGGGGAAAAAGTGGAAACAGTGATGTATTTTATTTTCTTGGGCTCCAAAATCACTGTGGACGGTGATTGCAGCCATGAAATTAAAAGACACTTGCTTCTTGGAAGGAAAGCTATGACAAACCTAGACAGCATATTAAAAAACAGAGATGTCACTTTGCTGACAAAGTCCATATATCCAAAACTATGTTTCTTCCAGTAGCATGTACAGATGTAAGGGTTAGACCATAAACAAGGCTAAGTGCTGAAGAATTGATGCTTTCAAATTGTGGTGCTGGAAAAGACTCTTGAGGGTCCCTTGATTAGTGGTCAATTCTAAAGGAAATCAACCCTGAATATGCATTGTAAGAACTGCTGCTGAAGTTGAAGCTCCAATACTTTGGCCATCTGATGCGAAGGGCTGACTCATTCAAAAAGACCCTGATGCTGGGAAAGATTGAAAGCAAAAGGAAAAAGGGGTGGTAGAGGATCAGATGGTTAGATAGCATCACTGCCTCAGTGGACTTGAATTTGAGTAAACTGTAGGAGACAGTGCAGGACAGAGGAGTCTGGCTTGTTGCAGTCCATGGAGTTGCAAAGAGTCAGACATGGCCTCATGACTGAACAACAGCATTGGGATACAGTTATGACTTATATTCACAAAAATTCCATATAGTAAAATGAACAGGCAAAAGAAAAACCTTTGAAACATATTAATTATGACTGCTGCTGAATGAGTGGATTATGGTGGATCTTATTCTTTACACATTTGTGAACTTCTTGTGTCTTCTTCAATAAATATGTATTATAAAGAACACAGCAAAAGTAAAAATGGTTTTATGCAGTGCTTTATGGCTTAGTACAGTCTAGCTAAAATATTAATTACCTTCAATGGCTGCACAGAGGAAAACAGCAACATTTGAAACCTTCTATTATTTTCATTAAGCAGCTTTGTAACACCAAGAACAAAATGTCACATGTGAATAGGTTCTTAACAAAAGCTAGTGAAGGGATAATTTTCCCACAACAGATAACTGTGGCCAGCTGTACACTAAGCAATGATTTTCACAAAGAACTACATTGCAAAAGCTACATTTGTTTGTAGATGGAATGGTTACAAATATAGAGATGTCCTATTTGATTTTGACTGTCATAAACCAATTAACAATAAACTGAAAACATTGTTCTCTTAAAGCTATTTTTTTAAATTAAGACAGTAATTTAAATCTTTATCAAATAAAAAAATGTTTTTCTTCCCATGGTTTAATTTCCTGATAGTCTTATTATTGTGCATAGAACAGAAACATAGAACTTACAAACACATTATGTTTTTTGTAATTTTCAAGATGTATAACTTCATGAATAAAATACACTTGAGGGTAACTTACAAAGATTCATTGAAATAAAATTTGATTTGTTCAAATTTGGATTCATAATATTCACCAAATTTCAGTCAGATAATTCTATTCAGCATGTGTATTATTAATATCTAAAGATTCTTCTGTTCTATTCTGGGAAACACACCATCAGAAATTCGACTGAAAATTATATCACTGTACTTAGTAATAAATTTGCCTTAATTTTAATTGAGTTCTAAATATTTTATATATTGTGTTAAAATATACAGGTAATTATTGTAAAATAAGATATATAGCTTTCAAATTACAATGATGAAAATTTCCCAAATGATAATTAAACTGTAAACAAAACTCAACCTGCTCATTCATTGGCTTGGAAAGTAAACAGAGCATTCTGAAATTACCCTCTGCCTTGAAAGATTCAAAGAGTTTTCTGATTTAATAATCTTGTTTGAGTCATTAGAATACCTTTGTGTTTTTATATTTACATTCCTTTGATTCTATGTTTCATCTTATGTCTTTCTAGAAATTTTACAAGGTTCCTCACAGTCAAGGGTCTTTGTCCACAGCCTCACTTTCATGGGAAGATATATTTCATTGTTTGAATCCTCCCTATCATGTGGTGGTTTAGTTGTTGAGTCATGCTGACTCTTTTGTGACCCCAAGGACTGTAGATTCTAGGTTCTTCTGTCCATGGAATTTTCCAGGCAACAATACTGGAGTGAGTTGCCATTTCCTAATCCAGGGGATCTTCCTGACCCAGGATCAAACCTGTGTCTCCTGCATTGGCAGGCAGGTTCTTATGGCGGAACCACCAGCGAAGTCCTCTTTCTATCATGCCAGTCATCAAAGCCGTGGCTGATGCTTTTCCAGATTCCTCATGAAAGCATATTTTGACCTTTGAAAAAAATAAACTGACAAATTTCTTGTTGATGGTATTTGAAAATAGTCTTTTTCTTACATTCTTGAACTACTGGGTAGAATTCAATGTCCATCTTTAGCCATCTCCATGGGGTTGGGGTGGGGGTGGGAATCAGTATTTCAGTCTTATTTTTTTTTTTTTTAATTTCTTGTAATTCAGTCATTCATTCAACCAAATGGGTATTGAGCACCTTCTATTTGTCTGGCAGAATTCTAGGTATTAAAGGAAAAGCAGAATCCAAACTGTACAAACCTTTTGCTTCAATTACTTATTTGGAAACTACATATTTTAAAATTGTCTCTTCATTTTTATGTATGTTTTTAAATATAATGAACTCTTTATAGTTAATTTTGTAAAAAATAAATTTTAGCTTATATATCCTTGTGAATCTTTTCTTTTCAATTATATATTCAAAGTGCATATAAAAGGCCTGGAAAGAAATATGTCACTATACCAACTGTAATAATATGATGTTATTAAATTATATATCTGTTGGTATTGGATTGGACAAGACAATATTTTATTAAGAATTGGATTTGACCTTTCATCAAAACTCTGTTTAACATTTAAACATCTGCTAAAATACTTTTTAAATATATTATATAAGGTATTAATATTAAACTATACTTTTATTGTTTTGCCCTAAACCACTCTCAGTACTATTGATTGGCCAACGCTTTCACCAACTGAATATTCATTACAAGCCTACTTTGCTTTTTTCATCATTCTAGAGATGAAAAATTTTAGAGAAAAATCCTCTCAAAATATTCCAATTTGAAAGGATGAATTATTTAGGTATTGCTGCATTAATAAACTGTCTTAAATGTGAGTAGCTCATAGCAATAACTTCTAACAATTGCTAGCAAGTCTACATGAGTTCTCTTCTAAGTTTGGAGTTAACTGTGGATCAGGTTAATAATTCTGCTTATCTGGTAGGGGCTCTCTACTGGCAAGCTGACTGGTCTAGAATGATCCCTATTCAGACTGCTAGAATCCCCTCCACATATTTTCAAACAGAAAACTTCCCAGTTTACCTATAGTTTGAGTGGAATATAATAGTCATCACATTCTAAACTGAGGTTTGGGCAAGTTTGTTATATCTATGTGACTCAGAAATTGTTCAAGTGTGGGGTGCTGCCATATTGAAAGCTAGATGTTGCACTGATCATGAACTTGTGGACAGAGGCTGAAAAATTGGAAAGTCTATCACTAGTGAAGGCTGCAACTGAAATGATGGAGATAAAATTGGACAATGGTAAATGGTGACTGCAGCTGCTAAATTAAAAGACACTTGCTCCTTGGTAGAAAAGCTATAACAATTCTAGACAGCGTATTAAAAAGCAGAGGCATCACTTTTTGACAGAGATCCATAAAGTCAAATCTATAGTTTTTCCAGTAGTCATGTACAGATGTGAGAGTTGGACCATAAAGAGGGCTGAGAGCTGAAGAATTGTTGCTTTTGAACTGTGCTGTATACAAACAAAGCGATTGGTAAAACTATTACCAGGAAAATTGAAAAATGAATATAATACATGATGAACATTTCAGCTTGACTAGTAAATCTTCAGGTAGAATACAATAACTGCAAGAAAGGGAGAAGCTAAAGAGAGTGGTTTTGTTTTATATTTATAATACGAGAGAAATGTAAAGAGCCCAGGTCTTCTTAGGTTAGAAAATAGTTTTTCATTTGCAGACTCTCAATTCTACCTTAAGTGCAGAAGAGATTCCTTAATATTTAATTCGAGAAGCCTTTACTATAATACCTTATGTATGTAGTGATAGGATCTCTGTGGGTAATTCTTATGGAAATTAATGTGATGAGTTCAGATTTCCATTTTTTAACTACAAAAATTAAGGTAAGATTGCTGGATGAGAAAAATTTGAAGTCTCCTCAAACACATAAAGCATAATTATAAGCAATGACTGCAAAGATGTCTTGGTTTTTCATTTCAACTTCACCTCTTCTTAAGCTAAATTCATTCATTAATTCATACACCCTTTCAATAGATATTTGTTAGAATATACTAGAATAAAATGGTCAGGATAGAAAAACATGACATCATTCAGCAGAGTGCATTCTAAAATGGGGAGATAATCATGTTATAAATCCTAAAATAGAAAAGTGAATAAGGTGTAGCTATGTTTCTGATAGGAAAACTGTGACAGACTTTATTTTCTTGGGCTTAAACATCACTTTAGACAGTGACTACCACCATGAAATCAAGACTCTTGCTTCTTGGAAGAAAAGTAATGACAAACTTTCACAGTATATTAAAAAGCAGAGACATTATTTTGCCAACAAAAGTCTGTATACTCAGAGGTATGGTTTTTCCAGTAGTCATGTTCGAGTGTAAGAACTGGACAATAAAAATGTCTGAGTGCTGAAGACTTGATGCTTTCTAACTATGGTGCTAGAGAAGACTCTTGAGAGTCCCTTGGATGGCAAGGAGATCAAACCAGACAATTCTAAAGGAAATCAAACTTGAATATTTTTTTGGAAGGGCCGACACTAAAACTGAAGTTGTGATACTTTGGCCACCTGATGCAAAGGGCTGACTCATTGGAAAAGACACTGATGCTGGGAAAGATTGAAGGTAGGAGGAGAAGGGAACAACAGAAGATGAAATGGTTGTATGGTTTCACCAACTCAATGGACATGAGTTTGAGCAAGCTCCAGGTGTTGGTGATAGACAAGGAAGCCTGGTGGGCTGCAGTCCATAGGTTCACAAAGAGTCAGACACAACTGAGCAACTGAACAACATCAAGTTTCTGAGTGATAGTTAATACTCCCCAAAAGCCAAAGGCAACCTAGAATACTGTGTGCATTTTATTTAAAATTTTACTTAATGTTGCCTTGTAATGGACATACAGGTTAACTTTACCATACATAGAATGTTTTAACTCTAAGAATATCAAGATCTTTCTTTAAGTAATAACAATGCAGAAAACTACTCAGAAAATAATTTAATTTTGGAAATAAAATTTCTTATGACATGTTATCTATGCTCAATATTGTATATGTAATAGTAAGCAGAAAGCAGAAGTGAGAGCATATTTAAAATATAATGATAAAATGCCTTGATTATTATGTGCTAATCACAGTTTTTAATGTTTATATATGTAAAGTGGTGGTCTCCCAATAGATACATTAATTAGTTACTATTTTACAATTTTATAGATGAGAAAACTGAATAAAAGAGAAGAAAATATAATAAGTAGAGCTTGAATCTAAATGTAGCAAGATTCTTGTCTTCCCTGAAAATACAAAGATAAATATTTTTTTATTGGTCAACTCAGTGTACTTTCCTATATAGAATAAAAATCCACTAAAGGTTACTATTTTTCTTTATTTAAAAACAAAATTCTCTTTTGACTAGTCATCAGTTTCTTAGGACTTTCCTTCTACTTTGTCAACTTTGTTATATCAGTCAATTCTTTATTATTTTATTTTTATTGTTTTTATATATGTTTTACTTCTTTTTGCTATACTTTTTTTTTTTTAATCATGCTTTTGCTCATCCTTCCTCCTCTCAGGGCTTCCCTGGTAGCTCAGATGGTAATGTGTCTGTCTGCAATGTGGGAGACCTTGGTTTGATCCCCAGGTCAGGAAGATCCCCTGGAGAAGGGAATGGCAACCCACTCCAGTACTCTTGCCTGGAAAATTCCATGGATGGAGGAGCCTGGTAGGCTACAGTCCATGGGATCACAAAGAGTTGGAGATGACTGAGCAACTTCACTGGTTCACCTCCTTTCAAAGTCTTTTCTGTTTTTTTTTTTTTTTTTTGCTAATTCAATGTCTAGATTATTACTGGCTGTCTGTATGTTAATTATGTATCAGTCACTTTTATGTGATTTTCAGAATATTGTATAAATTATGATTCAAAATTGCTGAAAATATATCATAAAGGCTTTCCTAAAAAGTGTTTTGATTTCTTTTTTCTGATAGATAATTTCGGTTCAGTTAAGTTCAGTTGCTCAGTCCTGTCCGATTCTGCGATCGCATGGACTGCAGCATGCCAGGGTTCCCTGTCCATCACCAACTCCGGGAGCTTGCTCAAACTTATGTCCATCAAGTCAGTGATGCCATTCAACCATCTCATCCTCTGTCACCCCTTCTCCTCCTGTCTTCAATCTTTCCCAGCATCAGGGTCTTTTCCAGTGAGTCAGTTCTTCACATCAGGTGGCAAAAGTATTGGAGCTTCAGCTTCAGCATCAGTCCACCAATGAATATTCAGAACTGATTTCCTTTAGAATTGGCTGGTTTGATCTCCTTGTAGTCCAAAGGACTCTCAAGAGTCTTATCCAACACCATAGTTCAAGTTACTGGCAATTCTAATAAATCTTCCCAGTGCCTGGTTATGGTTTTTATAAATGATAAACTCTTTTTTATTTTATAAAAAAATAAATGGTAATTTATTTTTAGTTAAAAATTTTTTTCGTTTCATATATGATAGTATAAGTATTTCAATGCCATTCTCCCAAATCATCCCACCCTCTCCCTCTCCCACAGAGTCCAATATTTTTAAAATAAAACTATTTTTAGTTAAATATTATTATTTCTCTTAATTTTCTGACTTGTGTAAGAATATTTGAATTTTCTTTAATAAGTTGCTTTCCTTATAATAATTTTAAGTGGCATAGGAAATATATTTTGAATGCTATACTTATTTGGGTTTAACTTGAAATATATTATTCACATTTAGAGCATAATAAGCAGCAAAATAATAAATTTTAGAAAAAAAATTTTTTTTCATAAAACAGGATCGGCCACATGCAATGGCCAGTTTTTTCTTGTGTGTGTGTGTGTGTGTGTTTCACTTTGTTTTTGTCCAGTTAACCTTATGTTCCAATATTGTAGACTTAATTTTTCTGTTATTGATAATTTGAAGAGAGGTTTCTTAGACTTTGATTTTTTTCTTGTTCTTGAATGAAATGTAAGTACACATCTAGCATGTCCTCCATATGCATGCTCTCTTTCTAGCTAAAAGTAAAAATAAACATTTTAGCATTATTACATATAATATTCTGAAATTATTCTACACTATAAATGGCTTTTATTAATTTCATATTCCTTCTTGTGTTTGTTTATATTTATTAACCATGATATATTAATGATTAGGTTATATAATTTTTATGCTTATTTTTCAAATTATTATTAGTATATATATTTTATTCCTTATTATTAACATTATTATATTTCATCAGAGTAATCATCCACGTTTTTCAATATTCCTCATTACATAAATTAATATAGCACATCTTCCACCACAGTTTTAAAACAAATTTTTTGAAAATTTTGATTTTCAATTTGAGTCAATTATTTATTGATTATTTCCAAGTGGCTATGGAATTTGTATTTGTATATATTTGATGTGCTTTAATTCACTGGGCTTCCCTGGCAGCTCAGATGGTAAAGAATCTGCCTGCAATGCAGGAGACTCAGGTTCAGTGACTGGGTTGTGAAGATCCCTTGGAGGAGGAAATGGCAACCCACTCCAGTATTCTTGCCTGGAGAATTCCATGAACAGAGGAGCCTGGTAGGCTACAGACCATGGGTTTGCAAAGAGTTGGACACCTCTGAGAGATGAACATGCACACACACAATGCACTGGCATCAGAAAATCTGAAAAATTTAATCTGTAAAAAACTTTAATGTATTTCATTGACACCTGAAAAATATATTTTTTCATTTTTTTACATTGTTCTCAGTATGTATCATTTTTCATGTCTCATTCTCATTTTATTAGTACTTCCTTTATAAATTTCTATAAAATTTATAAATATTTTATAGGTTTATTTTTTTCCCAAAGCAAAATGTATATTGAAAATATATTAATCAGCACTCCATTTTCTATTAGTAAATCTATATTTTATAAAAATTGAATTATAAATGTTTTAATTCTGAATTATGTATTTCTATCTTAAAAAGGATAATCCTGAATAGAGAGAAAAATAGTACAATATTTACCACTAAAGGGGAAAATGAGAAAAATAATGTCCAGATGAAAATAAAAATGGATCATTATATCACCAAATTATTTAAAGCACTGTTCATTCTAATCAGTAATAGTTGAAGACAAAATAAGATATATTGTGTATGTTATTACCATGGTATTGGATCCTCTAAAATATGAGACTTGAATTTAAAAGTAGCCAAATTAGAAATTAACCTTAGACATTATATTTTTTTTTTAATATTTTTATTTTATTTATTTATTTTTTTATTTTTTTACTGGAAAATTTTACCCAACAATTTATTTTTTTCCAACTACAATATTATTTTATTTTTAAACTTTACAAAATTGTATTAGTTTTGCCAAATATCAAAATGAATCCGCCGCAGGTACACACATGTTCCCCATCCTGAACCCTCCTCCCTCCTCCCTCCCCGTACCATCCCTCTGGGTCATCCCAGTGCACCAGCCCCAAGCATCCAGTATCGTGCATTGAACCTGGACTGGCAACTCGTTTCATACATGATATTTTACATGTTTCAATGCCATTCTCCCAAATCTTCCCACCCTCTCCCTCTCCCACAGAGTCCAAAAGACTGCTCTATACATCAGTGTCTCTTTTGCTGTCTCGTATACAGGGTTATTGTTACCATCTTTCTAAATTCCATATATATGCGTTAGTATACTGTATTGGTGTTTTTCTTTCTGGCTTACTTCACTCTGTATAATAGGCTCCAGTTCCATCCACCTCATTAGAACCGATTCAAATGTATTCTTTTTAATGGCTGAGTAATACTCCATTGTGTATATGTACCACAGCTTTCTTATCCATTCATCTGCTGATGGACATCTAGGTTGCTTCCATGTCCTGGCTATTATAAACAGTGCTGTGATGAACATTGGGGTACACGTGTCTCTTTCCCTTCTGGTTTCCTCAGTGTGTATGCCCAGCAGTGGGATTGGTGGATCATAAGGCAGTTCTATTTCCAGTTTTTTAAGGAATCTCCACACTGTTCTCCATAGTGGCTGTACTAGTTTGCATTCCCACCAACAGTGTAAGAGGGTTCCATTTTCTGCACACCCTCTCCAGCATTTATTACTTATAGACTTTTGGATCGCAGCCATTCTGACTGATGTGAAATGTACCTCATAGTCATTTTGATTTGCATTTCTCTGATAATGAGTGATGTTGAGCATCTTTTCATGTGTTTGTTAGCCATCTGTATGTCATTATATTCTTAATGTAAAACTTAGCTTCCATGAAAACCTTCTAGAATATCTACAACACAGATTGTTTCAAGCAAAATGAGGGTTGTTCTGTGGATATGTAGATATGTTATTAAAATTAGGTCAGGTTTTAATAAAAATTAGTATCAAATTATTGAAATGCTAAAACAGTATCATTTTTAAAATTTTAGTTGAAATTGTAATATCGTTAAATTAATGCATAATTATTCTCAAGTATCTGTTTTGTATTTGTCAAGTTTCAATGAGTATGAAATTTCAAGATATCAATTTGTGTATAATATGAATACATTAACAATTTTCCCTTATAAATTAAAAAGTAATAATGTAGAAATATTTTACTGATCATATTTAATTGGTACGTTAGTTGAAATTTTAAGGATAAAATAAGGTACTTAAAATGTAAAATGAGATAAACATGTTAATATGAAAAGAATAAATGCAATGCTTGCATAGTATAGAATATTTATATACAGTGAGAACCAGTGAGTAAAAAAAAGATGTTATTTATAATACTATAAAGCTATAATGGGTTCAAAATATAATGAAAATAATACTGCAATCAGTTACTGTGGAATTAAATGTCAGTGAAAACCATTAGATTGTAGTTTAATTTACCTAGGTGATAATTCAAAACACAAATTAACAATTTGCATATTAGACCTATGTAAATAATGTGGTACTTATTGCTCTGAAAAATCTTATTTTACTATTGTATAGACTTAATAGTAAATTACCTACTTATTATTACTATACAAAACTAATCTTCTACAGCACAATATACTCAAATCTCTGATTAGTGTTAAGTAGAATTTGAAAGCCAAAAGTTACTTTTAAAGTCATTCTTGAGCACATTTTACAAATAAGGAATATAACAAAACATGCATGATTTTAACACCTGCCATCACTTATTTATTTACCATGAGAAACTAATTTGTACTTTTGTTTCTATATGGAATAAAGACAAAAATACACTCACTGATGTAGCTGATGATACATCAGATACACTGATGATCTTCACTGAGACTTCTCCCAGGCTTGGGTTTTACACCTCTTGGCCTTGATTTCCTCTCAATTTCTTTTTCAAGAAGAGAAAACAATGGAAAGCAAGCAAAGGCTATACTAACCATGAAAAGCTATACAAATGATATCATATCCAGTTGTTTGAGCCCAGCAGTAAACTAAAAAAAGAAAAATCCAAATGACTAGTAAATACAAGAAATGTTTAATCAATAGGAATGGGAATTTCATATATAAATAAAATATTAATGCATGTAATGATTAACAGTTATTAATTTAATTCCATATATCACAAATATATACATAAATATGTATCAACCTTTAATAAATCAAAAGTAGTAGAGTTTTAAAAGAAACAGAACCTTAGCAGACACATCATATATTATTATAAACATTTTAGAAATGTTTAAAAATGCCTCTTGAAATTCAACGTTATTATATCTTGTGACCCAATAACTTCACTTTTGAAACTCTTTATTGTATATATATTAACATATTAAAATAATGAGCTTCTAAAAACATTATACATTTGTATTACTTTGCTAGGGCTGCCATAACAAAGTACCAACAACTGAGTGACTTAAACAACTTCTATTTATTTTTTTTTCTCAAAATTTTGCAGCTAGATGTCAGGGATCAAAGTGTCAGCAGTGTTGTTTTCTTGAATTGTTTGTTCCTTTTTCGTTCCTTGACTTGTAGATAGCCATCTTTTCCCTGTGTCTTTGCACTGTCTTGCCTGTCCACATATCTGTGCCCTAATCTTTTGTTACAAAGTTACCAGTCATATTGTGTTAGGACCTACTTCTTTTAAGGTACTACATCTTTAAGGAACCACCTCCATATACTTTTCAATTCTGAGTTACTGTGGTTTAGGACTTCAATAGGAGAAGGCAATGGCACCCCACTCCAGTACTCTTGCCTGGAAAATCCCATGGACGGAGAAGCCTAGAAGGCTGCAGTCCATAGGGTCGCTGACGGTCAGACACGACTGAGCGAATTCACTTTCACTTTTCACTTTCATGCATTGGAGAAGGAAATGGCAACCCACTCCAGTGTTCTTGCCTGGAGAATCCCAGAGATGGTGGAACCTGGTGGGCTGCTGTCTATGGGATCACACAGAGTCAGACAAGACTGAAGTTACTTAGCAGGACTTCAATGTAATGCATTTTTCGAGGACACAGTTCAGCCCGTAGCAATGTGAAGGCTTATTATGCTGTTTCTTTCAGTAAATAACACATTGAAATATTATAAAATGCCATCAGGAGAGAAATAGTTGGGTAAAACTATAATATGCATACTAGAAAATGGGCATCTCTGGTGAATCAGATAGTAACGAATTTGCCTTCAATGCAGGATACCCAGTTTCAATCCCTGGGTCCAGAAGATCCTTGAGAGAAGAGAATGCCTAAAGAATCCAGTGTTCTTCCATGGAGAATCCCATGGACAATGGTGCCCAGTGGGATGTAGTCTTACTGTGTTGTTCAGTTGCTCAGTCATGTCTGACTCTTTGCAACACCATGGACTGCCCATGGAATTCTCCAGGCTAGAATACTGAAGTGGGTAGCCTTTCCCTTCTCTAGGGGATCTTCCCAACCCAGGGATCAAACCCAGGTCACCAGTATTGTGGGTGGGTTCTTTACCAGCTGAGCCACAAGGGAAGCCCAAGAATACTGGAGTGGGTAGCCTATCCCTTCTCCAACAGATCTTCCCAACCCAGGAATTGAACTGGGGTCTCCTGCTTTGCAGGCAGATTCTTTACCAACTGAGCTATGAGGGAAGACCTTGAGTCTGAGCAAACCCTGGGATGGACAAGAAAGCCTGGTATGCTGCAGTCCATGGGGTCACAAAGAGTCACACATGACTTAGTGACTGAATAAGAAAACAAATGTTCCATATGTAGATATGTAGATGATACCATTCTAATGGCAGAATGCAAAGAAGAACTAAAAAAGCTTTTTGAAGAAGGTGAAAGAAGAGAGTGAAAAAGCTGGCTTAAAACTCAATATTCAAAAAACTAAAATCATGGTATCCTATCCCAACAGTTCATAGCAAATAGATGAGGAAAAAGGGAAACAGTGGCGTATTTTATTTTCTTTGGCTCCCAAATCACTATAGATAGTGACTGCAGCCATGAAATTAAGACACCTGCTCCTTGGAAGAAAAAACTATGACAAAACTAGACAGGGTATTAAAAAGCAGAGACATCACTTTGCTATCAATGGTCCATATAGTCAAAGCTACTGTTTTTCCAGTACTCCTGTATGGATGTGAGAGTTGGGCCATAAAGAAGATCAAGTGTTGAATAATTGATGTCTTCAATTGTGGTGCTGGAGAAAAACTCTTGAGAGTCCTTTGGACTACAAGGTCAAACCAGTCAATCCTAAAGGAAATCAACTCTGAATATTCATTGGAAGAACTGATGATGAAGCTGAAACTCCAATAATTTTGGCCACTTGATTGGAAGAGTCAACTCATTGGAAAAGACCCTGATGCTGGGAAAGATGGTAGGCAGAAGGAGAAAGCGTGTGGGAGAGGATTAGATGACTAGATAGCATCACTTACTCAATGGACATGAATTTGAGCAAACTCTGGGAGACAGTGAAGGACAGGGAAGCCCAGTGTGCTGCAGTCCATGGGGTCGCAAAGCATTGGACATGATTTAGCAAATAAACAACAACAAAGCTCCATCAATATGAAAAGGAACTGATTTTTTTTTTAATCAATTCATTTATCTTACTTTCTTCAAAGATCTAAATGTGCCAGTGGACAAGTCAGACATTAAAACAAGACTATTATCTCGATTATATAAATGATTTTTATTTTAATCATGGCAATAAAGTAAAAAAGTTCTTTTCTATTTCTTAGAAAACTATCACTTAAGGTTACAAAAGTTACATCTAAATCTCAAATTAAGTATGTAATTTTTATCATGTTTTTTGATGATTATTTCTGTTTATATTAGCTTTATAAGCAAATTTGCAAGTTGTTCTACTAAATATTCTAAACAAATGCACTCTTGCAATGAGAAAAGATGATAACGGACATCAAAGTTCTCAAAAAATTGTATATGAAAAGAAAATTTTTAAAGTACGAAACAGCTATAGTTATTAAAATCAGCTCATATGTTAAATTAAAATTTTGAAATCAAATAATTGAGAGTTTCTTTATTTTTCTCATTATTTTGGGAATGTGGTTATGTATAACTATGTACATATAGTTAAATTAATGATTCACTTTAATATTTAAAAATGAAGCTCTCTTTGTCAAAAGAAATTTTTAAATTATATTCTAGGTATATTTCCCAATGTATATTGTCTTTGACATGATTGATTGATCAATTGATTAGCTGTAATTATTCACCAACTAAGGGTAGGGGCAAATTTCTCCTGGTTTGTATGAAAATGTTCCATTTCCTTTCTATAGCTTGTCAGACTACAAGTGCTCAAATGTTAATACAGATATCACACTTCTAAAGCCTTTAATCATAATATCAACCAAAGCTTTATAAAAAAAGTCTGAGGTTTGACATTAGTGACTTTACACTGTAGAAGAACTTTTGAAAATAAGTACTGATTTTCTTTTTTTAATTTGTCAACACAAGAGAATGCACTTTTGACTGTTTTTTGCCTATTTACTAAGGTCATCTACCCGGAGAAGGCAATGGCACCCCACTCCAGTACTCTTGCCTGGAAAATCCCATGGATGGAGGAGCCTGGAAGGCTGCAGTCCATGGGGACGCTGAGGGTGGGACACGACTGAACGACTTCACTTTCACTTTTCACTTTCATGCATTGGAGAAGGAAATGGCAACCCACTCCAGTGTTCTTGCCTGGAGAATCCCAGGGACGGGGGAGCCTGGTGGGCTGCCGTCTATGGGGTCGCACAGAGTCGGACACGACTGAAGTGACTTAGCAGCAAGGTCATCTACCAAACCAAACAAATAAAAATTGGAATTAAGTTTTAATAGAGTTGCTTTTGAAACAAATTAAATTCAAATTGCACAGCAAAACAACGGTAGTTCTGAACTATTAGAAAATGTAATTTAAAAAAGATAGATGGCAGCATAGAGTACATTTTTGAAAAGAAAAATGTTCATTAAGTAATAAGAATTGCTGGTTTACTTCATTTCAAGGAACAGTATTTTCTCCTTTTTTCAAATTTGAAGAATTTAAGGGAATATAATAAATCATATTATATAAATTACTTTCTGTGTATTCGGAAGATGAAGAAGAAAGCATCTAACGCATACTTCCTAAATAGTTGTACCACTTTGTATATATTCCAAAGTATAAAATACTTTAGAATTTTTAATGCTGTAATGTTTATGAAACTATACTAGGAAACTTTCAGCCAAACCTAATACTTTAAATGTAAAGCTAAAAAACTATACCCAAAGAGATAGTGCAGTTTTTATAACCTGAATATCTAAATTTCTGTCTTATTCATAGTCTTGACAGTAACTTACTTTCTATGTTTGAATTGGTAATATATTTCTACAAAGTCCTTGCTACATGAAAAAATAATCTGAAATAAAATGAAGAAACATAGAGACTTTTCACTAAATAAATACATAGAGAGTTGTTTACCTTAAGTTACATGTAATAGCCTTATTATGAAAATTGTGTTCCAGATACATTATTTAATAATTGAGAAAGACAAGGAGAAAAGGAATTACGAAAGCAGAAGGAAACAAGAAAAAAATTAAGATTGGTAAAACATATTTGGTAAAGTCATTTTTAACTCAATGAAAAGTAAAAAATCAGTTTGAGCAATTGATGGAAAGCCTATTTAGGGTGCCATGAGTATAACTGATCTCCAGTTCTATCCATATACTAAAAGTTGATTCTCAGGAGATGACAAAATCACTAGACATAAAAACTGAAAATCTACCTATGAATATTATTTCCCTCAACATACTTCTTTCTACTTAATGTGGAATCTTTTATCCTCCTTGAACTCAGCTATAAAATCAGTGGATTCAAGCTTAAAATCTTTACTTGGAAAATAGGAGAACTTTTCTGAGTAATCTATTAGGAAAAAAAAAAATTAAATTCTGAAAGTTAAGTACCTTCAATAAAACATCACATCTATTTACCCAGTGGAATATCCACCAGTCAATAAATAGGGCTCACACAACTGGAGGTTACATAGGACAGTGATCTTCAGGTGACTGAAGAAAGTCTGTGTTGTCAAAGCAAGGGAAAGTGTCAATAAGAACAAAGAGGACTGGGAAAAACCCAGTAAATGCCTAGAGAAAACAATCTAAATAAAGACAAAATAAAACAAAAAAATGGAGTACTGGTATCGTCTTAGATAAGCTGTCTATAAGTAAGAGGAAAATGAAATCCTAACTTAAAAAAATTAAAGTAGAATCTTTAGAAAATAATAATGATAATAAAATTACTTTGAAATTAGAAATAGAAATTTAAGCAATAAAAAAAGATAGTTGAGAATATTTTCCAGAATGTAGACACAAATATGGAAGTAGGACTGAATTATAGTTTTGCCAGAGATTCGCAAACAGGACATTAAAATACTTAGAAACAGACATTTGCAAATTTGATATATTAATAGCTATAGCATTCCAAATGTGTGGGTAAAATTTAGACAATTCCATACATGAGAGATTTTCTATGCATATAAAAAGACAAAACTGGTCCAGAACAACCTGCATTAAAATTATAAATAAAAAATTTTAAAAATCTGTTTTTGAAAAATATGAACGATAATTATATGTCAGTATACTTTTATAATATTAGGCTTGATGATTTATTTTTAAAAAACAATTTGAGAATATTATAAAAATATTTAATAAACTTGTTCTTAAGGCTTTATTTGAAAAGATTAAAAATGTACACACACATACCAAAACCAAGTAAGCAATTATAAGATTAAAACTTGAAATATCTGCATGTGAAAAAAAAGAACTTATTTTTATTTTTATGGGATTTTAAAATGCAATAGTTGAAAAAGTTAAAGAATTTTGTAACACATATTTGACATACTTAATGTGGAAACTTTTATTTTATAATCCAAAGGAATATGAATTTGACCACTATTTAAAAATCACTATTTAATAGACTGACAACTATTTAATAAAGTTATGAAGGCTTCCCTGACAGCTCAGTTGGTAAAGAATCCGCCTGTAATGCAAGAGACCCTTGTTGATTTCTGGTCGGAAGATCGGCTGGAGAAGGGATAGCCTACCCACTCCAGTATTCTTGGGCTTCCCTTGTGGCTCAGCTGGTAAAGAATCTGCTTGCGATGCGGGAGACCTGGATTAGATCCCTGGGTTGGGAAGATTCCTCAGAGAAGGGCCAGACTGTATAGTCCATGGAATCGCAGAGTCAGACACAACTGAGAGACTTTCACTATTTACTAAATCAACATAGCAATGTCTAGTAAAGTCGAAGATATGTATATTCTGTTTGTTCCATAGCTCAGTCATGTCTCTTTCTTTGTGAGCCCATGAATTGCAGCTTCTGTCCATGGGATTCTCCAGGCAAGAATAATGGAGTAGGTTGCCATTTCCTCCTTCAGGGGATTTTCCTGACCCAGGAATCAAACCCACATCTTCTGCATCTCCTGCTATGCAGGAAAATTCTTTACTGCTGAGCCATTGGGGAAAATATGAATATTCTGCTGCTGCTGCTGCTAAGTCGCTTCAGTCGTGTCCCACTCTGTGCGACCCCAGAGACGGCAGCCCACCAGGCTCCGCCGTCCCTGGGATCCTCCAGGCAAGAATACTGGAGTGGGTTGCCATTTCCTTCTCCAATGAATATTCACATCAATTTCAACTCTTGTCTTTGGAGTCAAAGACATTCTTGCACGTGTTTATAAGAAGATAGGTCAAAAATGTTGAAATCACCATTATTATTTGTAAAAGTAGCTATTTGGAAATAATGTATAAAACCATCATGGGATAATGAATAAATCAATTTTGCGTAATTACATAATATAATTCAATATATCAAAAGTTAATTAAATATATCAAAAATTAATTAGAGGGATACATAGGAAGAGATGGTTGGATGGCATCATGACTCAATGGACATGAGTTTGAGCAAACTCTGGGAAATCGTGAAGGACAGGGAAGCCTGGCATGCTGTAGTGCATGGGGTCTCAAAGAGTTGGGTATGACTGATGGCCTGAACAACAAATACATTTCAACAAGGATAAATATTTCAAGTATAATATAGATCAAAGTGAAGATGTTATTGAGGATACCAGCATAGACTCAATCACTTACTGTTTCATATATGCATTCCTTGTCATCATGGTTGTTTTATTCCTTTAGCTATCATGGAAATAGCCAAGAAAAAAAGGCTGCCATCCACAGGATGGGTCATGGTGCATTCTTAATTACTGAGAATATCCATTTCCCCAGATTTTCATTGTTTCAATTCCCTTGTAATCCAAATGTCTTCCCACTCAGTGTCTATTCTAAGAAGTTCATCCTTGTTGACCAATTTTCCAATATCATTATTTCTAAGTGCCTGATCATCTTCAGGATATTTCAGATCCTGGAAGATGATTCTGTGAAAGTGTGGCACTCAATGTGCCAGCAAATTTGGAAAATGCAACAGTGGCCACAGGACTGAAAAAAGGTCAGTTTTCATTCCAATACCAAAGAAAGGCAATGCCAAAGAATGCTCAAACTACCACACAATTGCACTCATCTCACACGCTAGTAAAGTAATGCTCAAAATTCTCCAAGCCAGGCTTCAGCAGTATGTGAACCATGAACTTCCAGATGTTCAAGCTGGTTTTAGAAAAGGCAGAGGAACCAGAGATCAAATTGCCAACATCTGCTGGATCATGGAAAAAGCAAGAGAGTTCCAGAAAAACATCTATTTCTGCTTTACTGACTATGCCAAAGCCTTTGACTGTGTGGATCACAATCAACTGTGGAAAATTCTGAAAGAGATGGGAATATCAGACC
The DNA here is from genome assembly GCF_003369695.1 of Bos indicus x Bos taurus. Taxonomy (NCBI): domain Eukaryota; kingdom Metazoa; phylum Chordata; class Mammalia; order Artiodactyla; family Bovidae; genus Bos; species Bos indicus x Bos taurus. Next base: position 44,821,452 of record NC_040095.1, read on the forward strand.
ACCCAACCTGCCTCTTGAGAAACCTGTAAACAGGTCAGGATGCAACAGCTAGAACTGGACATGGGACAACAGACTGGTTCCAAGTAGGAAAAGGAATACATCAAGGCTGTATATTGTCACCCTGCTTATTTAACTTGTATGCAGAGTACATCATGAGAAACGCTGGGCTGGAAGAAGCAGAAGCTGGAATCAAGATTGCCGGGAGAAATATCAATCACCTCAGATATGCAGATGATACCACCCTTATGGCAGAAAGTGAAGAGGAACTAAAAAGCCTCTTGATGAAAGTGAAAGAGGAGAGTGAAAAAGTTGGCTTCAAGCTTAACATTCAGAAAACGAAAATCATGGCATCCGGTTCCATCACTTCATGGGAAATAGGTGGGGAAAAGGTGGAAACAGTATCAGACTTTATTTTGGGGGGCTCCAAAATCACTGCAGATGGTGACTGAGGTCATGAAATGAAAAGACTCTTACTCTTTGGAAGGAAAGATGTGACCAACCTAGATAGCATATTCAAAAGCAGAGACATTACTTTGCCAACAAAGGTCCATCTAGTTAAGACTATGGTTTTTCCAGTGGTCATGTATGGATGTGAGAGTTGGACTGTGAAGAAGGCTGAGCACTGAAGAATTGGTGCTTTTGAACTGTGGTGTTGGAGAAGACTCTTGAGAGTCCCTTGGACTGCAAGGAGATCCAACCAGTCCATTCTAAAGGAGGTCAGTCCTGGGTGTTTTTTGGAAGGACTGATGCTAAAGCTGAAACTCTAGTACTTTGGCCACCTCATGTGAAGAGTTGACTCATTGGAAAAGACCCTGATGCTGGGAGGGATTGAGGGCAGCAGGAGAAGGGGTCGACAGAGGATGAGATGGTTGGATGGCATCACTGACTCAATGGATGTGAGTTTGAGTGAACTCCGGGAGTTGGGGATGGACAGGGAGGCCTGGTGTGCTGCAATTCATGGGGTGGTAAAGAGTTGCACACAACTGAGAGACTGAACTGTCTGAACTGACCACCTTACAGCTGGTTCTAGCATACTGTGGAGATTTTGAATGTTAACCTTGGCTGCATTTCTTCCTCCCATGTTTACTAGAGATCTTAGAATATTAAGACAGAGCAAATCAATAGCTTGTTTAGTTAGAAGTTTAGAAAGCTTACTAGTGGTTTTTGGACATTTTTTTTTTCTCATTTTATTTATTGATTTATTTGTTTTTGACTGCTCTGAGTCTTTTTGCTGCACATGGGTTTTCTCTAGTTGCAGTGAGCAGGGGAGCTATTGCTTGTTGTGATGCATGGGATTCTCATTGCAGTGATGTCTCTTGTGGTACAGATCATTGCTCTAGAGCATAGGCTCACCAGTTGTAATGCATGGGCTTACGTGCTCTGGAGCATGTGGGGTCTTCCTGGACCGAGAATCAAACCCATGACCTGTACATTGGCAGGTGGGTTCTTAACCACTGTCCCACGAAGGAAGTCTACTATTTGACCTACTTGATCCCAATCACCAGCATACCACCACAAATGTTTAATGGAATACCACCCTAAATGAGCAAAAAATAAAGACTCCAAAAAACCAAAACAATACACCTATCATGGCAATTGGCTCCTCCTTTTGTGCAAAGTTCTACTCAAATCTGTTAGTCTCATAATTACATGTAAATAGATTAGAGAAGCTTGCCTGGATACGTCATATGTTATTTCCTAGTCTAAATGTAACCATGAAACCTTGTACCTTTTTCATTGGTGAAGCAAAATGGACCACCATGGCTTGTTTGCTTTGAAAGAGATATCCTGTTGTGCCTTAGACCAGTTCTTGGAAATTTTCCCAAGTTTAACTCTCACATGTCATCATGTAGTTATATTCATATAGGATGCTTACTACTAATATCTAATTAGCATAACACCATCAAGATGGTTCCAGATATGATGTGATGGCTCCTGAGATTTGAATATGTTGGCTTTTTACCCAGGTTGTATTATACATACCACAGTATATTGATTTAGTCCTGGAACAAGACTAAATCAGTTGTTTAACATTGTTTAGTAAATGTAACCCATTTCCTATTTTTCTTACTAATGGAAATGAAAAGGTAGCACATGCTGCCATTCAGGTGTCAAGGGTTATGTTGATTTCCTTAAATAAAGATATCGTATCTGGAATCATAGCTTGATTGCCATCAACACCCAATTTAGTCCAATCATCTAGTATTACTATGCATTACTCTGTTGGTTTGTGTGCTGGACAGTCAAGCAAGTTATATTGAAGATGTATTTGTCAGTACCCCTGCAATTTCCAAGTTCTTGATGATAGAAATAATAACTAATAATAATAACTAATAACTAATCCTCAAGGATGGAGAAGTTCTTTTTATTTACTATCTTTGCAGGAGTATGCAGTTCCAGGGGCTTCTGAGTAGCTCTTTCTTCCATAATACACTTTACTCCATGAATAATAAAATCAAAATATAATTCCAGTTTATATTTTTGGATTTATAAAATATACAGTTTTTCATCATTTCTACTGAACATATTATTAAATTTGCTTGGACAAAATCTTTATATTACCTATTACCTGACTCTATAAACCCTTATTTGGTAAATCAGTGTGACAGTGAGTCTCTAGGAGGCTGTGCAAATTTAGAAACAGCATCTGTTTTCTCTGAAAATTCTGGGTAGTACTTATTTCCTAGGGCTCTGTCTTACACAAACACACACACACACACATACACACACACACACACACACAAATGCACACACCAATTTCCACCCCATGATATATCTGCAAGGCTCACTTGACAATGTTTGGGAGAGAGTTCACTCTTTAAACCAATGGCCAGGTTGTAGGATTCTCTTTAAATATTTCGCTTCCCCTAAGTCAAGGTCTTCCACTTACATAACCAACATAAGGGAACTAGTAAGATGCTAAGCCACCTCACAGTTTTTCAAAGTTGAGAGTTATGTTTTATTTAGGCTTCCCTCTAGCTCAAATGGTAATCTGCCTGCAATGCAGGATACCTGGGTTATATCTCTGGGTCAGGAAGATCCTTCAGAGAAGGGAATGGCAATCCACTCCAGTATTCTTGCCTGGAGAAGCCCAAAGACAGAGGAGCCTGATGAGCCACAGTCGTGTGGTCACAAAGTAGTCAGTACTACTACTAGTATGTTTTATTTGGTGGGAATTTTTAGGACTTTAAGTCTGAGAGAGCATCTTAAGTAACCCTGAGATATCTGCTCTGAGGAGGTGATGGGAGGAGCCAGGCTATATAGAAGCTTTTCAACAAAGGGAAGATAGTTTTAACATCAAAAGATTATTGTTAGTTAAAGAAGATTAGATATGCCAAGTTCCCCAGTGGTTCATTGGTAAAGAATCCACTTGCAATGCAGATTTCCAGGAGATGTGGATTTGATCCCTAGTCCAGGAAGATCCTCTGAAGTAGCAAATGGCAACCCATACCAGTATTCTTACCTGGGAAATCTCATGGACAGAGGAGGCTGGTGGGCTACAGTCCATGGGATCTCAGAAGAGTCAGATGTGACTGAGTGACTAAACAACAACAACAATAAGGAATTTAGTGCTTTTCTACATAGGGGAAGATGCAAGAGTCTGGGCTTAGTGAAATCATTCTTTTCATATGTACCTCATCTATCCGAGGCCAGTGCTTTTCATATCCTGAACTTTGTTGGGGTTCAGCATAGGGAGTGGCTGCAGCCTGATGGCTACTAGATTGCAGATATTCTTCACCTTTCTGAGTACCCTTAGAGCTCATCAGCTCACATTTAGGGCTGCAATCACTGATGACAATGACATCCTTGTTTACTGATATGGCAAGAAGTAATCCGTTTCTCAGGTTTCTATCAGTCCAAGACTTTTTTTTTTTTTTTCTCCCTGTATGTATCAACTAGCACCCTAATAAACTGTTGATCTCTGCCAACTACAGGGGGCTCTGATTATCTCTCACCATTATAAGTTTTCAGCTTCCCTTTGTCTCTGATGGAGCACTGATATCTGGCCTCTGAGACCCCATTTTTCTCTATCAGATCAGTGAACTCGATTCTATCCAGTACTTCTTGCTTTCATTTCTGGTACACAAATGATTTTTGTAGAGTCTTCTAATGATACTGATCCTCCACCTACAGTTCTCCAAATTGTAAATGTTTTACTGAAAGTAGCATATTCCAGCCCCTCTCTGGGTGGTACTGCACATGAGGTAGAGGTCAAAATCATAGTGAAGGACTGAGTTGAAATATTAACATTTTTATTTCTTACCATGTTTGAATTTTCAGCATATGAATCTCTCTGGGTCTTCAATTCATAAAATTCCATTGGTGATAGTAGAGAGAAAACCAGTTTATTTATTTTTGTAGTCTCAATTAAAATGCAAATATTTTTGAAATATGCTACACCATGTTCCTGAAAATGTGATTCCGTGACTATTTGCATCAAAATTATCTAGAGGCACTTATATTGAACTGGAGGGTCCTGGGCTTCACACAGGGACAATTGAATCAAATTCCCTAGAGGACATTTGTGGTGATATACATTTTAACAAAAATTTTAGATGATACTTATGCATATCAAAATGTGAGATGTCATCATATGGAGAAAGTTAGCATTCATAGTAAGAATTCAGAATTGTATTAACTGTCCAAATCAGAATTCTCATGTTGCATTAGGAGAAATTAGGTTTAAGAAATCACTGCAGATGGTGACTGCAGCCATGAAATTAAAAGACGCTTACTCCTTGGAAGGAAAGTAATGACCAACCTAGATAGCATATTCAAAAGCAGAGACATTCCTTTGCCAACAAAGGTGCCTCTAGTCAAGGCTATGGTTTTTCCTGTGGTCATGTACGGATGTGAGAGTTGGACTGTGAAGAAGGCTGAGTGCCAAAGAATTGATGCTTTTGAACTGTGGTGTTGGAGAAGACTCTTGAGAGTCCCTTGGACTGCAAGGAGATCCAACCAGTCCATTCTGAAGGAGATCAGCCCTGGGATTTCTTTGGAAGGAATGATGCTAAAGCTGAAACTCCAGTACTTTGGCCATCTCATGTGAAGAGTTGACTCATTGGAAAAGACTCTGATGCTGGGAGGGACTGGGGGCAGGAGGAAAAGAGGACGACAGAGGATGAGATGGCTGGATGGCATCACTGACTCGATGGGCGTGAGTCTGAGTGTACTCCGGGAGTTGGTGATGGACAGGGAGGCCTGGCGTGCTGCGATTCATGAGGTCGCAAAGAATTGGACACGACTGAGCAACTGAACTGAACTGAAGAGCCAAAAGGAGGAGGGTTCAGAATGGGGAACGCATGTATCCCTGTGGCGGATTCATGATGATATATGGCAAAACCAATACAATATTGTAAAGTTAAAAAATAAAATAAAATTTAAAAAAGAAAAAAAAAATTTTTCATGTTTCTGAATAATATTTCCCTCTTCTTTGGATCATGAAATAAATTTGAGATCTTTATACTATTAATCCACATTATGTTTTTACCTCTCATCACATATATTTTCTTTTCACCTCTAAATAGCATAGTGGTTGGAAGACACTTGCCAAGCTCTTTCTCAAGATGGGAGATGAATTTCTTAAAATAGTATTGACAGCTAATTTAAAGTAAGACTTGACCTAAAATGACAGAATTATGGAGTAGGTGAGATATTAGTGGTAGAATCAGGAATCAAAGTTGAGATCGAGTGAGGTTTTGAGATTTGGCCAGGTCTAGCAGTGTTGTGCACACATCTTCAGTACTCATCATTTCTGTTCAAGGCAAGTACTTCCTATTACAAATACCAGCCTGTCTGCCTGAGGACTCTCATAAGAAGTGGTAGGAATTTAATGCCCCTTCCAGCAGCTCTCAACCAATGATGCATGGAGTTGAGGGATAAGTAGATAGCTTCCTCACGCCATAAACGGAGCATCACTGAGGCACATTGTATATCGTTTCTCAAAGGTCCAATGTGAGTGGATCTCCAGTAGTCCACAGTGGTTACCTGCTTTAATCTGGCATATATCCACCAAATGTCTTTCCCTGGCTTACTACCTACCTCCCTTAAGTGTATTTCATGAATGATTAAATTGAAAAATATCATAAACATTTGTATATTCAAATGGTTTCCACATAAATTAGGGTTTAATATAATGCTTATGATATTTTTACAGGTGTGTAATGTATTAACAATATTTATTGTCAATATCCAAGGAAAGGTTGATTATATTTGGGGAGGGGTTTATAATTGCTTTTGCACTTTGATCTCATCATTGTTTCAGTTATTTATTTAAACACAGTTTTTAGAAAATTTTACCACCTGAAAAAATATTTTTCCACAGCTGGCTCTATTTTTGTGGTAATCTTATTTCCCTTACGTGTTATAATAGTTTTCACCTCATTCAGATTTGTCATTAATTTGATCCTGAAATAAAATAACTTCTTTCCCATAAGCTGTGAAACACCATCATGAATTGCACTGCAGTTAGAATGTGTACCTTTTACTATCTGCTGATATTTTGCATGATCACTTTGAACGAATTTTACCATTTATATATAATTCTTTTCTATCAAGCAATCATTGAAAAGTTATTACAATACTTTACATTTCAATTAACTTCTCAAGCCTGTAAAGTATGAGTTAAGAAGTAAAGTGTGTTTTTGTTAGATTTTGAGTCATATACAACAGTACATTTTGAATGTATTCTATTCAGGTTAACAAAGGGCAGAAAATATATGAAAAAATTACTTCTTGCCTTTTTACAAAATTAATAAATGTAATGACAATGAAATCTTTTAAGCATTATATCATTTTAGTTTTGGAAGAAGTGATCTTAATTTTCTAAAACAAGGATTGTTTTTGGTAGTAAAGGTTAAGTCTTAAGTTGGTAAGATATATGTATTAGCTACCAGTTGATACAAAGTTCTCCCCAAATTGCAAATACATTGTTGAGAACAATAAAAGTTCACTACCTAACAAAGATTTTGAGGCTTAGGAATCCAAGTGTAGCTTATGACTGTCTTTCTGGGTCAGAATTGTCATGAGGTGGCAGGCAAGGCTTCTGCTGAGGCTTCATCATCTGAACACTTCTTGACTAACTTGTCTGTCAGTTGATGCTGGCTGGTGGTCATTGACTCAGTTTCCTACCATTTGTTTTCCTTCCACAAGTGTTCTGAGGACCTGTCAGATGTTTTCCTTAAAAGTGAGCACTATGGTTTCATTGGCATTTCCCTAGTATCTACTGATGCTGAGTATCTTTCTGTATGTCGTTTGTACAATATATCTTTTTGGAAGAAATGTCTATTAATCTTTTGGTTATACAATAGTTTGCCCGTTTACCTATTGAAGAGCACCTTTGGCTGCTTAAGAGTTTTGGCATTTATGAACAAAATTTCTATAAACCATGTGCAAGTTTTGTGTTGTTCTTTTGAGTGACCAAGTCACATCTGACTCATATTAACCCCATGAAATGCAGCACACCGAGCTTCCCTGTCCTTCACTATCTCCAAGTGTTTGCTCAAATTCATGTCCATTGAGTTGGTGTTGCCATATAACCATCTCTTCCTTCCAATGAGTCAGCCCTTAGCATCAGGTGGCCAAAATGTTGGAGCTTCAGCTTCAGCATCAGTACTTCCAATAAATATTCAGAGTTGATTTCCTTTAGGATTGACTGGTTTGATCTCTTTGCTGTCCAAGAGACTGTCAGTTGTCTTCTCCAGCACCACAATTTGAAAGCACAAATCCTTTGGGGTTCAGCCTTATTTGTGGTCCAACTTTCACATCCAAATATGACTACTGGAAAAACCATAGATTTGACTATACTGACATTTGTCGGTGAAGTAATGTCTCTGCTTTTTAATACACTGTCTAGGTTTGTCATAGCTTTTCTACCAAGGAGCAAGTGTCTTTCAATTTTGTGGCTGTAGTCACTGTCCTCAGTGATTTTGGGGCCCAAGAAAATAAAATCTGTCACCATTTCCAGTTTTCTGTTTATTTGCTGTGAAGTGATGAGATCAGATGCCATGATTTTACTTTTTTGAATCTTGATTTTAAAGCCAGCTTTTTCACTCTCTTCTTTCACATTTATCAAGAGGGTCTTTAGTTTGTCTTTGCTTTCTGCCATTAGCGTGGTATCATCTGCATATCTGTGGTTGTTGATATTTCTCCCAACAATCTTGATTCTAGCTTGTGATTCATCCATTCCAGCATTTCGCATGATGTACTTTGCATATAAGTTAAATAAGCAGGATGACAATATACAGGCTTGATGGTGTGGACATCGGTTTTCAACACATTGGAGTAAGTACCAAGGATTCTGATTGTAGGATCATATGGTAAGAGTATGTTCAGCTTTCTAAGAAACTTTTAGAGTGTCTTTGCAAAAACGCTATGCCATTTTGCATTTCTACCAGCAATGAATAAGAGTTCTTATTGCTCTATCGCTGTTAGCATCTGGTGTTTTCAGTGTTTGGAATTTGGCCATCCTGATAGGTGTGTAGGAGTATTTTATTAATGTTTTAACTTGCATTTCCCTGATGACATTATGTGAGCTACATTTTCATATGTTTATTTGCCATCTGCATTTCTTTGGTGAGGTTTTTGACCTATGCTTTATTCAATTTTTTTTCTTATTATTGCATTTTAAGAATTTGTTACATATTTCAGATAACAGTTTTTATCAGATTTGTCTTTTGAAAATGTTTTCTACAAGTATTTACTTTGTCTTCTCATTCTCTTGAGATTATATTTTACAAATAGAATTTTTAAAATTTTAATTAAATGCAGTTAATTATACAATAATAATTATTCAATTATATATATAATTATATTATATAGTTATTATATATTATATATAATATATAATTATATATATAATTGTTCAATTATAATTATTCAATAATAATTAACTGCATTTAATTAAAATTTTAAAAATTCTATTTGTAAAATATAATCTCAAGAGAATGAGAAGACAATTATTCAAACTATGGCACAATTGCACTCATTTCACATGCTAGCAAGGTCATGCTCAAAGTCCTTCAGGATAGGCCTCAACAATATGTGAAAAATAACTTCCAAATGTGCAAACTGGATTTAGAATAGGTAGAGGAACCAGAGGTCAAATTTCCAACACCCACTGGATCATAGAAAAAATAAGAAAATTCCAGGAAAACATCAAATTTTGCTTCATTGACTTTGCTAAAGCCTTTGACTGTAAGGATCACAAAAAACTGTGGTAAATTCTTCAAGAGATGAGAATATTTGACTACATTACCTGCTTCCTAAGAAACCTATATGCAGGAAAAGAAGCAACAGTTAGAACTGGACATGGAACAACATACTGGTTCCAAACTGGGAAAGGAGTACACAAAGGCTATATATTGTCACCCTGCTTATTTAACTTATATGAAGAGTACCTCATGTAAAATGCTGGGCTGGAGGAAGCACAAGCTGGAATCAAGATTGCCAGAGAAGTATCAGTAACCTCAAATATCCAGAAGACACCTCCCTTATGGCAGAAAGTGAAGAGGAACTAAAGAGCCTCTTGATGAAGGTGAAAGTGGAGCGTGAAAAAGCTGGCTTAAAACTCAGTATTCAAAAAAGTAAGATCATGGCATCTGGTCCCGTCACTTCATGGCAAATAGATGTGGAAACAATGAAAACAGTGACATACTATTTTCCTGGGCTCCATAATCTGCAGATGGTGACTGCAATCATGAAGTTAAAAGAAGCTTGCTCCTTGGAAGAAAAGCTATGAAAAATCTAAACAGCAGCATTAAGAAGCAGAAACATTACTTTGACAACAGTCTGTATAGTCAAAGCTATGGTTTTTCCAGTAGTCATATATGGATGTGAGAGCTGGACAATAAAAAAGACTGAGGACTAAAGAATTGATGCCTTCAAACTGTGGTGCTGGAGAAGACTCCTGAGAGTCCCTTAGGCAACAAAGAGATCAAACCAGTCAATCCTAAAGGAAATTAACCCTGAATATTCATTGGAAGGATTGATGCTGAAGCTGAAGCTCTGATACTTTGACCACATGATGAACAGAGTCAACTCATTGGGAAAAAGCCTGATTCTGGGAGAAATTGAAGGCAGGAGGAGAAGGGGAGGACAAAAGCTGCGATGGTTGTATGTCATCACCAACTCAATAGACATGAATTTGAGCAAACTCTGAGAAATGGTGAAGAACAGGGTAACCTGGCATGCTGCAGTCCAAAGGTCACAAAGAGTTGGACACAACGGGACAAGTGAATAGCAAGAGCAATATCAATGATTTCTTCCACAGATCACACTTTTAACATTGTATCCAAAAAGCTATTGTATGAATGCTCATCTAGGTTTTATCCTGTTATTTTCTAGTAATTTTATAATTTTGAATTTTACATTTAGCTCAATGATCTCTTTGAGTTATTGTATATGAAGGGATAATGTTTGTATCTAGAGTCTTTTTTTTTTTTTGCATGTGGATATCACAGTTGTGTTTGCACTATTTTTGAAAAGACTATCTCTGCTTAATTGATTGCCCTTGTTTATGCATGTCTATTTCTGCGCTCTCTATAATGTTCTAGCAATTTGTTTGTCTGCTTTTTTGCCAATACCACACTGCCTTGATTAATACAGCTTTATTTTAAAGCTTGAAGTTGGATAAGTGTCAGTACTCCAACTTTGTACCTTAATTATTTGTTGTCTATTCTGAGTCTTTTGCCTCTTAATATAAATTTTAGAATGAGTTTGTCAATATCCACAAAATAACTTGCTGCAATTTTGACTGGGATTTCATTGAGTCTATAGATCAGTCTGCAAAGAACTGACATCTTGACAATATTGAGTTTTTCTGTCTCTAACATGTGGTATCTCTCCATTTGTTCAGTTCCTTAATTTTGTTCATCACAGTTTCATAGTTTTCTTCATATACATCTTACATATTATTAGACTAATTCCTAATCATTTCACCTTGGGAGGCACTGGGTATCTTGTTTTTAATTGCAAATTCCATATTTATTTCATGTATTTAGAAAAATAAATGATTTTTATACATTAACCATATATCTTGAACCTTTCTATAAACACTTATTAGATCCAAGAGTTTTTGTCAATTCAGATGTTCTACATTGAAAAATCACGTCATTTGTAAACAAAGCACTCCTATATTTAGCCAGGCTTGTATTGAGTCCAGGAAGGAAGGTAGGGTGATTGTTCTATGCCTTCTCAAATCTTTCTGAGCAACTGTCTTGCCCTGGTTTTCTCCTCTTATATTCACATTTTTAAAAAATATTTTAATGTCTCAAATACATTATTCTCAGCTTTTTCTCCCAGGTATAGACAGTCTATGGAATATTTCAATTGTAACCTCTTGCCACAGAAGTATGAAGGTTGCTATCTTGCAGAGTTTTTGAGCATTGACCACTTCTTTTATGACCTGATTTCTGATTTAGAAGAAATAGATATTAGCAGCTTAGGTCACTGCCACAAATAGGGCCTAGGTATGTTAGAACAGATAGACAAAGTTCAAATGATGTCTTTTCTGCGTTCTCCAGAAATGTAGTTCAGAGTCCCACTCTGGGAATGTAATCTTCCCTCTTCAAGAGTGCTGCCATATTCAGGAAAAATAGGGAAAGGGAATGTCAAAATTACACAAAACTTATTCCAAACTTTGAATTTGCCTTTTTCTTGATTCATGACCCAGATAATCATGAAGGTGTGTGTGACCACTCCTATTCACCCTCACCTAGAGCTGGACATCCTGGAATGTGAAGTCAGGTAAGCCTTAGGAAGCATCATTATAAACAAAGCTAGTGGAGGCAATGGAATTCCAGTTAAGCTATTTCAAATTCTATAAGATGATGCTGTGAAAGTGCTGCACTCAATATGCCAGCAAATTTGGAAAACTCAGCAGTGGCCACAGAACTGGAAAAGGACAGTTTTAATTTCAATCCCAAAGAAAGATAATGCCAAAGAATGCTTAAACTACCGAACAATTGTACTCATCTCACATGCTAGTAAAGTAATGCTTAAAATTCTCCAAGCCAGGCTTCAGCAATATGTGAACCGTGAACTTTGAGATGTTTATGCTGGTTTTAGAAAAGGCAGAGGAACCAGAGTTCAAATTGCCAACATCCACTGGATCATCGAAAAAGCAAGAGAGTTCCAGAAAAACATCTATTCCTGCTTTATTGACTATGCCAAAGCCATTGACTGTGTGGATCACAATAAACTGTGGGAAATTCTGAAAGAGATGGGAATACCAGACCACCTGACCTGCCTCTTGAGAAACCTGTAAACAGGTCAGGAAGCAACAGTTAGAAATGGACATGGAACAACAGACTGGTTCCAAATAGGAAAAGGAGTACGTCAAGGCTGTATATTGTCACCCTGCTTATTTAACTTATATGCAGAGTACATCATGAGAAAAGCTGGGCTTGAGGAAGCACAAGCTGGAATCAAGATTGCGGGAGAAATATCAATAACCTCAGATATGCAGATGACACCACCCTTATGGCAGAAAGGAAGAACTAAAGAGCCTCTTGATGAAGGTGAAAGTGGAGGGTGAAAAAATTGGCTTAAAGCTCAACATTCAGAAAACTAAAATCATGACATCCGGTCTCATCACTTCATGGTAAATAGATGGGGAAACAGTGGCTGACTTTATTTTTCTGGGCTCCAAAATCACTGCAGATGGTGATTGAATCCATAAAATTAAAAGACGCCTGCTCCTTGGAAGGAAAGTTATGACCAACATAGATAGCATATTAAAAAGCAGAGACATTACTTTGCCAACAAAGGTCCATCTAGTCAAGACTATGGTTTTTCCAGTAGTCATGTATGGATGTGAGAGTTAGACTATAAAGAAAGCTGAGTGCAGAAGAATTGATGCTTTTGAACTGTCGTGTTGAAGAAGACTCTTGAGAATCCCTTGGATAGCAAGGAGATCCAACCAGTCTATCCTAATAGAGATCAGTCCTGGGTGTTCATAGGAGGGACTGATGTTGAAGCTGAAACTCCAATCCTTTGGCCACCTGATGCAGAGAGCTGACTCATTTGAAAAGATCCTGATGCTGGGAAAGATTGAAAGCAGGAGGAGAAGGGGACTACAGAGGATGAGATGGTTGGATGGTATCACCGACACAATGGACATGGGTTGGTGATGGACAGGGAGGCCTGGCGTAATGCAATTCATGGGGTCGGTCGCAAAGGGTCGGACATAAATGAACGACTGAACTGAACTGAAGTTGATTCCTTTGGTTGCTATAAACCTTTGACTCTCTTTCAGACTCTGACACAGTTGATTCTGACAGTGTGTGTATATTTCAGTGTTTCTGTCAGAGATTAAGAGTTTGGAGATGACTACTGCACTATTTTTCTAGAGTCACTTATACTATTGTGTTTGCTGTATGCTTCTGGGTGCACAAACAATCTTGGTACAATATTAAAAGAGATGGAAAATGGTGTTAATATCAGAAGGCAGGGAGATTGTGGACCAATGTGAAAGCTGTCTATCACAAACCTAACTGTCATTTCTTTGAGAGAGAGAGAGAGAAATAACATTAGTTAAGTCCACCAGAAGTTTTTGCAATTTTATTTTCATTCTGGGTTTCAAAATCTTAGCTTATAAAGTTAAAAACAATTCACTTAGTTCAAGTGTGTGAACAAGTGGAAACATGCACATACACTGCTCCATGTAATAAATTATAGAAAAATTATTTAATTAAGCAATATATGAAAATGACCTCATCATTCATCATCTCAGGAAGAAATAAGAGACATTAAAAGCATTGACTGAAGACAGCCATTGAAGTAAGTTTTATCAAAGTTTGAATGAGGTAGGCAAACAAATGACTAAATACCAGGTTAACAGTAGTAGCAGAAGTCCAATGCCACACCAAAGTTTGAGATGAATAAGGAGGAAATTTTGTAACCAGAAATGAAAATTCCACAGTCATGAGTGGAAGTAACGTGATAGGAACTGTAGCTTTTGGGAAAGAATGCAATCACTGCCAAACCACAGTATCATAAGTAAATAACAACACAATAGTTCCTTCAACTCACTGCTCTCCAGTGTTCTGATCTCCAAGCTGCACCTACTACTAGCCAATGCTAAGCTAAAGCCAGAGTGGAATTGAGCCAGATTGATATAATCCATAAAGTTCAGCTTTTCATTGCATGGATCAAGGTGGAAGAGAACAGATGATATGTCTGACAGTGTAAACAGAATATTCAGCATAATTTAAGTTGACTTCCCTACACACAATACAGCACAATGTAATTTTACTAAGATATTGAAAAACAAGCAAAGGAGTAGAATAAGTAGAAAGAAGCCCAGTGAGGGCTAAATGTGAAAAGAAATATGGCTTAAATACCTGTTAGCCTAAAGTTAGTCCATTTATTTCCCTCTTCCAGCCAACGTGAAGATCAAATTTCTTCAGTTAAATGAAAGAGAATCATAAAAGAATAGAAAACTTACTGAAATCTAGCACTACTATCCCCAGTACAGTAAGCAAAGAGACATGCCTAGTGCTGGTCCACATACACACAAAACCTGCAATTTCCTGAACACTGCAACCTTACAGAAAATACAGGAAAACTTTAATAAAGTCACACCATATAGCATCACATAATGACCGCTGCCAAGGTATTTGCCAAAGGTGTTTCAATAAAACCATTCTAAGCAAGCTGAAATGAAGTACTTTATATTTGCAGCCTCAGCTATTCTGATGTGAGCCAGGGATAGATTATGTAGAATGGATAAACTGCACACCCCAAAGGTTATATCTGAAAGGCTGTATTTTCAGCCAAGCACCAAGGTATTGCTGCTTATAATTCCTGATAGGTACTTGGAGTGCAGCTAAACTCCCTTGCAGGTCACATTAAAGGCCATGTGATATTTCTTGTAACTCTCTAGCCACCTATGTTCCCTTTCATTCTTCTTCATAAACCCTCTTCCTTTGCCTCAGCTCTCAAAATTTAAAGTAGTCCTGGGATTTCATGCTGCCCATTTCTCTTTTCAAACATATGTGTGCCATATACGAACAATATAATCCATTTTCATATTTTCAGTTTTTTATGCTTTGATGATTCCCAAATGTTTACCTCATGTTCTCATTTTCCTCTTGAGCTCCAGACCCCAAACTTTCATTTACTGACTGGACACCTGCCTTTGTACCTCTCAGGGTTATTTTAAACTCCACACAGCTCTACCATTCTGCAGAAGTCTGGTTCTGTGGTTTGCCCACACATAATCAATCTCTAAACTTGTGTCATTATTTTAAAACTTACTAAGGTTATACTTTTATACTGAACAGAATTCTTATAGTACACCCTCACTGTTTTACTGTGAAATCAAAATCATTGATTATAAGACACCATGTAAAACATAGGTCTACTTTGGCTCCTCACGGAAACAGTGGCTACTAGTCTAATTAGTTTTGTTTTTGTGTGGTTTCAGTTTGATTTTATTTTGTTTTTAAAATTGGTTTGAGAAGTTATAGGACTTCTGGTGATCCTATAGTCTGGTGCAGATTTGTTTTCTCCTCTTTCCCAAATAAGTTCTTTCTGCACTTTCTTCTAATCTCTAATCAAAAATAAGTTTATATTTTCTACCAGGCTTTTATACTGAGGGCAACTATTTTGATTTAAACCAGCTTTATGAAGATTGAAGTTTTGCCAGTTATTAAGAACTGGTTTTACTTATACCCACGCCCTAATCAGAGTCATCGACCTCTTGACTTAGTCTCCTTTGCAGGCCCCAAATTTTGGAATGGACATCCTGAGCACACTAATTTGAATTGTAGAGACTATGGAAATAACGGGCTTCCTTGGTGGCTCAGACAGTAAAGAATCTGCCTGCAATGTGGGAGACCCAGGTTCAATCACTGGGTCAGGAAGATCCCCTGCAGATACCCACTCCAGTATTCTTGCCTGGAGAATTCCATGAACAGAGGAGCCTGGTGGGCTATAGTCCATGGGGTCTAAAATAGTCACATGCAACTAATACACACACACACGAAAATAAACGATTCTTCCCTTGGTGTCAAAACCAGGTTATGTTTCTGCATCCTTTCCTCTTATCTCCTTAATTGAGGCCAATTTTTCTTAACCTTGGATATTCATCAACATCTCTTGAGCCTTCTGTTACTCACATGCAGGCAGATGCGAAGGGCTAATATATACAGCTGGGGACAACTGCTTCTTGGAAACATATTTGACCTCTTCTCTTAGATATTTCTAATATTTGCTCAAAAAATCACTTTCACACTGAGGACTAACCACTTCACCACATTCAGTTCAATTCCTCAGTCATGTCTGACTCTTTGCAACCCCATTGGCTGCAGCATGCCAGGCTTCCTTGTCCATCACCAACTACTGAAGCTTGTTCAAACTCATGTCTACTGAGTCAGTGATGCCATCAAACCATCTCATCCTCTGTCATCCCTTCTCCTCCTGCCTTCAATCTTTCCCAATGTCAGGGATTTTTCCAGTGAGTCAGTTTTTCACATCAGGAGGCCAAAGTATTGAAGTTTTGAAGTTTCATCATCAGCATCAGTTCTTCCAATGAATATTCAGGACTGATTTCCTTCAGAATTGACTGGTTGGATCACCTTGCAATCCAAGGGACTCTCAAGAGTCTTCTGCAACACCACAGTTCAAAAGCATCAATTCTTCGGTGTTCAGTTTTCTTCACAGTCCAACTCTCACATCCATACATGACTACTAGAAAAATCATACCTTTGACTAGATGGATCTTTGTCAGCAAAGTAATGTCTCCACTTTTTTATATGCTGTCTAGGTTGGTCAGAGCTTTTCTCCCTAGGAGCAAGTGTCTTTTAGTTTCATGGCTGCAGTCACCATCTGCAGTGATTTTGGAGCCCTCAAAAATAAATTCTCTCACTGTTTCCGCTCTTTCCCCATCTATTATGAAGTGATGGGACCAGATGCCATATTAGTTTTCTGTTGAGCTTTAAATCAACTTTTTCACTATTCTCTTTCACTTTCATCAAGAGGCTCTTTAGTTCTTCTTCTCTTTCTGCCATAATGGTGGTGTCATCTGTATATCTAAGATTATCAATATTTCTCCTGACAACCTTGATTCCAGCTTGTGCTTCTTCCAGCTTGTGTTTCTTCCAGCTTGTGCTTCATCCAGCCCAGCATTTTGCATGATGTACTCTGCATATAAATTAAATAAGCAGGGTGACAGTATACAGCTTTGACATACTCCTTTCCTGATTTGGAATCTGTCTGTTGTTCCATGTCTGGTTCTGTTACTTCTTGAGCTGCATACATATTTCTCAGGAGGCAGGTAAAGGGAAGTCCCTCAGTCGTGTCTAACTCTTTGCGACCCCATGGACTGTAGCCCACCAGGCTCCTCCATCCATGGGATTCTCCAGGCAAGAGTACTGGAGTGCGTTGCCATTTCCTTCTCCAGGAGGCAGGTAAGGTGGTCTGGTATTCCCATCTCTTGAAGAATTGTCCACAGGTTGTTTGGATCCACAGTCAAAGGCTTTGGCATAGACAATAAAGCAGAAATAGATGTTTTTCTGGAACTCTTTTGCTTTTTTGATAATCCAACAGATGTTGGCTATTTGACCTCTGGTTCCTCTGCCTTTTCTAAATCCAGCTTGAACATCTGGAAATTCATGGTTGACATACTGTTGAAGACTGGCGTGGAGAATTTTGAGCATTACTTTGCTAGCGTGTAAGAGTAAAATATCACATACTCTAACAGCTCTGGGCCACCTCTCTATCCTTCTTTATAAATCATTTCCAATAGCATTTGTTACCACTTGACAATTGTTTGTTTTTTTGTTTTTTTAATTTTATTTTATTTTTAAACTTTACAATATTGTATTGGTTTTGCCAAATATCAAAATGAATCTGCCACAGGTATACATGTGTTCCCCATCCTGAACCCTCCTCCCTCCTCCCTCCCCATACCATCCCTCTGGGTTGTCCCAGTGCACCAGCCCCAAGCATCCAGTATCGTGCATCGAACCTGGACTGGCGACTCGTTCCATATATGATATTATACGAATTTCAATGCCATTCTCCCAAATCATCCCACCCTCTCCCTCTCCCTCTCCCACAGAGTCCAAAAGACTGTTCTATACATCAGTGTCTCTTTTGCTGTCTCGTATACAGGGTTATTGTTACCATCTTTCTAAATTTCATATATATGCGTTAGTATACTGCATTGGTGTTTTTCTTTCTGGTTTACTTCACTCTGTATAATAGGCTCCACTTTCATCCACCTCATTAGAACTGATTCAAATGTATGCTTTTTAATGGCTGAGTAATACTCCATTGTGTATATGTACCACAGCTTTCTTATCCATTCATCTGCTGATGGACATCTAGGTTGCTTCCACGTCCTGGCTATTATAAACAGTGCTGCGATGAACATTGGGGTACACGTGTCTCTTTCCCTTCTGGTTTCCTCACTGTGTATGCCCAGCAGTGGGATTGCTAGATCATAAGGCAGTTCTATTTCCAGTTTTTTAAGGAATCTCCACACTGTTCTCCATAGTGGCTGTACTAGTTTGCATTCCCACCAACAGTGTAAGAGGGTTCCCTTTTCTCTACACCTTCTCCAGCATTTATTGCTTGTAGACTTTTGGATTTCAGCCATTCTGACTGGTGTGAAATGGTACCTCATAGTGGTTTTGATTTGCATTTCTCTGATAATGAGTGATGTTGAGCATCTTTTCATGTGTTTGTTAGCCATCTGTATGTCTTCTTTGGAGAAATGTCTGTTTAGTTCTTTTGCCCATTTTTTGATTGGGTCATTTATTTTTCTGGAGTTGAGCTGTAGGAGTTGCTTGTATAATTTTGAGATTAGTTGTTTGTCAGTTGCTTCATTTGCTATTATTTTCTCCCATTCTGAAGGCTGTCTTTTCACCTTCCTAATAGTTTCCTTTGATGTGCAGAAGCTTTTAAGGTTAATTAGGTCCCATTTGTTTATTTTTGCTTTTATTTCCAATATTCTGGGAGGTGGGTCATAAAGGATCCTGCTGTGATGTATGTCGGAGAGTGTTTTGCCTATGTTCTCCTCTAGGAGTTTTATAATTTCTGATCTTACGTTGAGATCTTTAATCCATTTTGAGTTTATTTTTGTGTATGGTGTTAGAAAGTGTTCTAGTTTCATTCTTTTACAAGTGGTTGACCAGATTTCCCAGCACCGCTTGTTAAAGAGATTGTCTTTAATCCATTGTATATTCTTGCCTCCTTTGTCAAAGATAAGGTGTCCATAGGTGTTTGGATCTATCTCTGGGCTTTCTATTTTGTTCCATTGATAAATATTTCTGTCTTTGTGCCAGTACCATACTGTCTTGATGACTGTGGCTTTGTAGTAGAGCCTGAAGCCAGGCAGGTTGATTCCTCCAGTTCCATTCTTCTTTCTCAAGATAGCTTTGGCTATTTGAGGTTTTTTGTATTTCCATACAAATTGTGAAATTATTTGTTCTAGCTCTGTTAAGAATACCGTTGGTAGCTTTATAGGAATTGCATTGAATCTATAAATTGCTTTGGGTAGTATACTCATTTTCACTATATTGATTCTTCCAATCCATGAACATGGTATATTTCTCCATCTATTAGTGTCCTCTTTGATTTCTTTCACCAGTGTTTTATAGTTTTCTGTATATAGGTCTTTAGTTTCTTTAGGTAGATATATTCCTAAGTATTTTATTCTTTGTTGCAATAATGAATGGAATTGTTTCCTTAATTTCTCCTTCAATTGTTTGTTTTTGCACACTTTCTTTGTCATATTATGTACAATCTATGAGAGAGAAATTTGGATGTTTTTCCTTCATCGTCTGTTACCAGTGTTAAAGTAGTGCTTGGCAAACAGACTCACTAAATATTAATGAAAAAAGTGAATGATCTTATATGAGTCTCAGTGTGTAACTTGACTGGTAGTATCTAAGGCTCATGGAAATTTCTGGATGCTAGACTCTGGCTCATTGAACTGGATCTCTGTGACTTCTGTCATCTTCCTTTGGAATGTTCTTTTGCTTATTTTAAGAGGGAACTGTCTCTTCATTACACTTTATAAATAATTATCTATACCTAAGAATATTCCTTCCCCTCTTAAGTTTTCTTTAGAACTTGAACATTTAGCACTGAATAACCAGAAGTTTTTGTAGTCTTTTCTTTTTTTACTCTCTCTCTCTCTCTCTATATATATATATATATGTATATATACACCAAGCAAATCAAAGCTATCCTGCTGAAAGAAAGGAACAGAGAGAAAATAACACAGTCATAAAAATGTATACAAATAATTTCAAAATATCACCCAGCCACACATGTGTGTAATGATGGATTCAAACAGATTATTCCAGATACTGATATAAAATATTAAAACATATTCAGTACCAGACTCTGCTTCCTCTTAATAGATCACTAGCATGTATATTTTAAATTGCAATTTATAGTGTAAAAGTAGTTAACATTATTTTAAAAACTATTTAGAAATATTCCTCATAAAGCAGAAGATAATATTAACAGCAAGAAATGGTTGTTATTGACAATTTGATAAGCTAATACATGCAAGGTGACCTTGTCTTTTAGAACACAGTTAGTTAAGGATCACAAAATACTATTAAGATTGGTGCAACAATAAATTATTATTTTATTATTTGGCAGAAATTCCAAGAGACAAACAGAAGTGACCCTGTGTCACAGAAAGAGTGTGCTCATTGGACAACATATGGAAAGCTAGGAAAATTGTCTTCTCCATGTGTCACATTGTCCATACAGAACTGCCATTTCACAAATTTACTGAAGCAATTATGCTCTGAAATCTGGATCTATATAAATTCAGGCATCTCATATGGTTAATGATATTTGGGGAGTGTATTGAGCAATTGACAGTTGGGCAAAAGGGGGAAGCATAATAGTAAGTCACTATTAATTTTATCAACTTCTGGAAATCTGCTTCCAATATATTTTATATGTCCTCCAAACTTTTGATAAGCTTCATTACACATTTATTCATTCATTTAATGAGTTTATACAGTCATGAACAATGGACTTCTTAGATGTTTACACAAATTATTCCAATATTTTAATGCCATGATAACTTGTTGTTGTTTGTTGTTGTTGTTCAGCCACTAAGTAGTGACTGACTTTTGCAACCCTATGGGCTATAGCCCACCAGGGTCCTCTGCCCATGGGATTTCCCAGGTACAAAAACTGGAGTGCATTGCCATTTCCTTTTTCAGGGTATCTTCCTGACTCGGAAATTGAACCCATGTCTCCTGCATTGGTAGGCAGATTCTTCACCGCTGAACCACCAGGGAAGCAAGCCATGAAACTAGTAGGAAGAAAATCTTCTAATAAAAAATTAGGACATTTATCAGTAAATTCAATAAGGTAGACTAAATAAGATATTTCAACTCATTGTTAAGTTTACTGTTTACTTTCTGATAGACAACTTATACAAAACCCTGAATATAAAAAGCACATCATTAACATATTATATTTATTACCATGAAGCTATACATAATCATAATAATTTACTATCTTACACATTTTACAAATAATATATTATGATAACATATAATAGTGTATTATAAGAGAAAATATTAAAGAGTTAAACACATAACATACATTCAAGGAGAATTTTTTTCAGTCATTAAGAGGCAGAGGTTAAGATGCCTAATCCATTTAAATTTATTATAATAATGCTATATAATTTTAATCTAGAAGACCATGTTCATTGCATCCAATATAAAACTTATTTAATCTGATTTTGGAAAGATGATTAATTAGAGGGATGGGGAAAGGAATTGGAAGTAAACATAATTTGCATAACTATTTCAAACTCAGATTTTAAATTTATCATATTAATTGTGATATAGTCCTATGGACTACTATAAGGGTTCTAAATGAGAATATGTGCAAAAATTCCAGAAGAGATTTTGTATAGGCAAATTTTCTTTTTTTTTTTAATTTAATTTTATTTTTAAACTTTACAATATTGTATTGGTTTTGCCAAATATCAAAATGAATCTGCCACAGGTGTACATGTGTTCCCCATCCTGAACCCTCCTCCCTCCTCCCTCCCCATACCATCCCTGTGGGTTGTCCCAGTGCACCAGCCCCAAGCATCCAGTATTGTGCATCAAACCTGGACTGGCGACTCATTTCATACATGATAGTATACATGCTTCAATGCCATTCTCCCAAATCTTCCCACCCTCTCCCTATACTTCATCCCCAGATGTACTAATGCACTAAGCCCAAGACTGAATCATTTAGAAGGTATAGAGATGTTTGACAGACGCCTGATATGTGTAAATATACCTAGTAAGGTAGAAATAAATAGTAAAATAACAATATAATGAAATATATCTAAATTCTAGAACACAGAAATAACCACAAAAATATTGGAAAATATTATTCAGATCTGTACACATACATATATATACACAAATATTTATGCAAATACATATGTAAATAGATCTAAATGTTTATAGATGGGTACATAGATATGTAGATTAATATATTATGTAAATGTAAAAGTTCAATAATCTTATGGATATTACTCTATTTAAATATTAGGTCAGTAATACTATTTTTAAATAGAAATGAAATATGACAATGTTAAAGGAAATTTTGAACTTCAGATATACATATGTGATATACATGAACATATATGAATGTCACATATATATCTACATATCCATTCAAATGCTAGTAAAAAATTGGCAAAAATATAGAATCATGTGGTTGCAATCTGCCTTTTTAACTGGCACTTCTTATAATTTAGAGATATATAGTTTTTAAAAAAGTTTGTGGGGCTGTGTAGCCCATCTGAAAGCAGAGAACCTATGTTAATATCCTTGTGAAACAATCCCACACCCTAAATAAATATAATAAATTTAATGTCATAGTTTGATTTTAGTTCTAAGTTCCAATAGCAATTAGGTGAAAGGGTAGAAATGTCCAATTATAAAATAAACAAGTTCTGGGGATCTAATGCACTGCATGTTGAGTATAGTGTATTATGTACATGAAAGTTGCTCAGAGGGTAGATTTCAAATGTTCTCACCAAAAAAAAAAAAAAAAGGGATAATTATGTGATGTTATGAAGGCATTAAGTTTATGTATATATGAAATAAAAGTCCTTTATTAGATATTTTTGCAAATATTTTCTCCCATTCTGTGGTTTGTCATCTAATTATCTTAGAAACATCATTCATAGGAGTTTTCACTTTAATAAAGTGCAGCTTATCACTTATTTCTTTCAAACATTACTCCTTTGGAATTTTATCTAAAAGTCAATGTAAATTTCAGGTCATCTAGAGTTTCTTGATACCATGTTCTAGGAGTTCCATACTTTTGTATTTTACTATTAGGATTATAATCCATTTTGATTTCACTTGTGTATAAGTTCTGGGTCTAGACTGACATTTTTTTCTACATGTCAATATAATTTTTCCAGAATTATTTCTTGAAAAGACTATGTTTACACTATTGTATTCTTTTTCTCTTTTTCAAAGATCAGTTGACAACATTAGATCTATTTTTGAGCTCTTCATTCTGTTTCATAGTTCTATTTATGTATTCTTCACCAATACCATACTATTTTAATCACTGTAGATATATGGTAAGTCTTGAAGTCAGATACTATCAATACTCTATCTTTATTCATGTTCTGCAATATTGAATTGGCTATTCTTGATCTTTTACTTTTGCATATAAAATTAAAAACTAGTCAATATCCACAAAATAAATTTCTGGGATTTTAATTGAGATTATGCTGAATTTTTATATTAAGACACATCTACTTTTTAAAGTAGATTTATGAAGATTTCTTCTTTATATTTATGTAAAATTATTATTTTTTTCTATTTTGCAAAGCAATGAATTTCTCTTGGGATTATTGATATTTTGCATGCATGCATAGAAGAGAAAATTAAAGTTATCATAACCTATGGCCATACTATAACCAATGTTGACTTTAAATTTGCACACATACTTATTATACTTTTGTAATCATATAATTTATACTCTATATGTGAATACAAGGAATTTTCTACTATACAATAACATGATAAATTTATATACTGTTAACTATATTTTCCTCTAAATTATATTATCAAATTAATTGAAAAATACATATAACTCTTCTTTAATCTAATAAATCCTGCTTATTACTGTCAAGTAAATACTATTAGATTTACATAGGAACTTATGAGTGCCTTTAAATAATCTTTTTATGACTCAGGATTTTATTTGATAAATGATTTTTTTGTCCATCCAAAATATATCAATGATTGAAGCATGTTTTATTTTTTTCTGATTCTTTTCAGTTTTTATTAAAATATACTATATAACTGTCTTATTTCTTGTTGACATATTTTCAAGTTGCTATGGCTACTTTATGGCCAACCTAGATAGCATATTCAAAAGCAGAGACATTACTTTGCCAACAAAGGTCCGTCTAGTCAAGGCTATGGTTTTTCCAGTGGGCGTGTATGGATGTGAGAATTGGACTGTGAAGAAAGCTGAGCACCGAAGAATTGATGTTTTTGAACTGTGATGTTAGAGAAGACTCTTGAGAGTCCCTTGGACTGCAAGGAGATCCAACCAGTCCATCCTAAAGGACATCAGTCCTGGGTGTTCTTTGGAAGGCATGATGCTAAAGCTGAAACTCCAGTACTTTGGCCACCTCATGCGAAGAGTTGACTCATTGGAAAAGACTCTGATGCTGGGAGGAATTGGGGGCAGGAGGAGAAGGGGATGACAGGATGAGATGGCCGGGTGGCATCACCGACTCGATGGACGTGAGTTTGAGTGAACTCCGGGAGTTGGTGGTGGACAAGGAGGCCTGGCGTGCTGCAATTCATGGGGTCGTAAAGATTCGGACACGACTGAGCGACTAAACTGAACTGAACTGATAGCTACTTTACTAATTTACAGTCATAATTTGATTTAATATGAATTGAAATAATGTCCTTTTTTTAATGAATTAGTTTTTGTGATTAAAACCAAAGTGACACTAAGCTATTGAAGAAAATTTATATTTTAGAAATTAGTCCTCATTCAGTTTAATATTATTGTATAATTTGTCTTTTTTAAATTTTTAAATTTTTTTTCATCATTTATCTTTATTTTTTTTTGTTTTTGTTTTTTTTTTAATTTAATTTTATTTTTAAACTTTACAATATTGTATTAGTTTTGCCTAATATTGAAATGAATCTGCCACAGGTATACCTGTGTTCCCCATCCTGAACCCTCCACCCTCCTCCCTCCCCTCCCCTCCCTCTGGGTCGTCCCAGTGCACCAGCCCCAAGCATCCAGTACCGTGCATTGAACCTGGACTGGCGACTCGTTTCATACATGATATTATACATTTTTCAATGCTATTTTCCCAAATCTCCCCACCCTCTCCCTCTCCCACAGAGTCCGTAAGACTGATCTATACATCGGTGTCTCTTTTGCTGTCTCGTACACAGGGTTATTGTTTCCATCTTTCTAAATTCCATATATATGCATTAGTATACTGTATTGGTGTTTTTCTTTCTGGCTTACTTCACTCTGTATAGTAGGTTCCAGTTTCATCCATCTCATTAGAACTGATTCAAATGTATTCTTTTTAATGGCTGAGTAATACTCCATTGTGTATATGTACCACAGCTTTCTTATCCATTCATCTGCTGATGGGCATCTAGATTGCTTCCATGTCCTGGCTATTATAATTTGTCAAAGGCTGTCTTTGAACATATCTTGCCTGCTTTTGTTGCTTGTTGCAACTTCTATACATTTTATATAAGACAAAATATATTAAAGTAGTCTTTTGAAATGGCATTCAGCTTTATAAATTTAATTCCTATGAAACAAATCAGGCTATTTTCAAGAGACTCAGCATAAGAGTTAATCACAACTAACTGAGTTTTGAAAATGAAGGAAGAAGTTATTTGATTTGTACATCATGGCTTTTCTATTGCTAATATATTAGACAGCACAATTTTGTAATAAAAACTAATAAGCAAAATAAATTATGTAGCTATGCTAAGTAAAATTATAAAGTACCTCAAAGCATATTTAATATTTGGAAAAGACTAAAGGAATTTTTACATTCCTCAAAGCAAATGATTTTAATGTGCTTAATTTCTACCTTAGCATACTTTATCACATCCTTTCCTGATAGATTTTCCATCATTTTATATTCTTAAAACATGTTTTTATAAATAAAAAGAAGAAAAATATGTTGTTTTACTTATGCTGAGTAAAAGATAGCAACAGTGAAAATCCAAATCACTCTGGTCAAATTTTCAAGTTATTTAAATAATCTAAATGCAAACATCAGAATCCAAAGTCCAGATTCAACCATAACATTCCATTACTTTCATATTTTCCTTTTTCTCTTTATTTTTTAAATGAAAAAGAAAAAGAAAAACAACACTTTACTTCTCCAAGCCTGTTATATCCTCATCCCACAGTTTCATGAATTTGGAAATTGCTGAAGAGAGGAATTAGAAGTATTTTTCCTAACACTGCTAAACTTTTTGTGTTAAATTGAGCACAGGCATACAATTTAAAGATTTATGTAACATAAGGCAAATTATAGGGCTTCCCTCATAGTTCAGTTGGTAGAGAACCCACCTGCAATGCTGGAGACGCCAGTTTGACTCCTGGGTCAGGAAAATCCACTGTAGAAGGGATAGGCTACCCACTCCAGTATTCTTGGGTTTCATTTGTGGCTCAGCTGGTAAGGAATCCGCCTGCAATGGGGAGACCTGGGTTCTATCCCTGGGTTGGGTAGATCCCCTGGAGAAGGTAAATGGTACCCACTCCAGTATTCTGGCCTGGAGAATTCCATGGACTATATAGTCCATGGGGTTGCAAAGAGTTGGACATGACGGAAAGACTTTCATGGCAAATTATAGTGTCAATTTTCTTTCTTCACCTCCACCAATATCTAGCAGGAAAAAACAAAAACAAACAAAAAATACATATATATAGCATTTCCTAACTTTTCTCAAGATTATTGAAACTTGAGCAATATAAAGGGGAAGGAAATGAAGCAAAAAGAGCCGTACTTAGCCATAATATATGTGAGTGTCTCCTTCTTATTGTAACTAAACCACTAACATTCAAGAATGAGAGTCTAAGAAACAATGAGCATAGTTTTTATACAATTATTTATATTATCAGAACCACAGAAAAACCAATGCCTACCTCCTTTAATTTCTGGATGTCACCAGATTGGGAGCTGCCATTTGTCAACATGTAAACTTACTATTTTTAAAGTCAAAGGAGATCCAACCAGTCCATTCTAAAGGAAATCAGTCCTGAGTATTCATTGGAAGGACTGATGTTGAAGCTGAAACTCCAATACTTTGGCCACCTGATGTGAAGAACTGACTCATTTGAAAAAACTCTGATGCTGGGAAAGATTGAAGGTGGGAGGAGAAGGGGACAACAGAGGATGAGATAGATGGTTGGATGGCATCACTGACTCCATGGACGTGAGTTTGAGTAAAGTCCGGGAGCTGGTGATGGACAGGGAAGCCTGGCATTCTCCAGTCCATGGGGTCCCAGAGTTGGACATGACTGAGAGACTGAACTGAATTGAATCCTTACTTAGGGCTTCACAGGTAGCGCTAATGGTAAAGATCCCGTCTGCCAATGCAGGATAAGTAAGAAATGCGGATTCTATCCCTGGATCTGGAAGATCCCCTGGAGGAAGGCATGGTAACCCACCAGTATTCTTGCCTGGAGAATCCGATGAACAGAGCAGCATGGTAGGCTAAGGTCCATGAGGTTGCAAACAGTCGGACACGACTGAAGCGACTTAGCACGCACACATGCACGCATTCTACTGTAGCTAGCTCACACTGTGCTCAACTGGAATGATTAGAAAGATGAAGTAAAAGTCAACTGTAGATAAGAAGATCAAATAAATCTCTTTGAAAAAGATATGTGCAATAAACAATTCATCCTGAAAATGTATCTTGTACCTTTCACAGGACCAACCAAAAATTCCATGTCATAAGCATTCCTCAGTGGTTTTCAGTTAGGTTTCCTAAAATCAGTGTAATTTCATGAGCACATTATGTGACCTCCTCAATTTAATCAGAAAAAAATGCAATAAATTTCTCACATTTCTTAAAAACATGTATAAGACAGTCATTTTTTCCATTTCATTGAACAAATATATATTAAAAACTAGTTATGTTAGTCACTGTGCTCTATCCTGTTTTTACAGTAGACATCATGAAAGCATCTTTCCTGCCTGCCATGCCTGCACAGATTTCAGAGTCTACTGGGGAAGAGAAATATTAAGAAAATATTTAATCAAAGAAATCATCCTAGTTATGTTAAATGTACTAAATACAATACTAGATAAAGTGGATTGTCTGAAGACTCAAGAAAAACTGACACTGAGAGTGAGATACAAAGCTCAAATAAAATGTGAAAGAATGAACCATAATAAAGATAACTATGAATTTATATAAAAGCACAAGCTGTTTTCTGGATATTAACTTTTTTCAGCTTATGTTATAATCAGATTACATTTAAGAAATTGAAAGCTATATTAGTTTTTCCCATAAGTGCCATTCAGAACTACTCCCTATTATCCAGACCTCCTGCTAAAGATGGCAAATTGATCTTCAGTTCATGAAGGCAGACCTTCAAAAGATGTGGATTCCTGATCAAGAAACTTCTAAACTGTCCAATTTAGTATAATACAGTGAAGTGTGAAACTATTAGTTGTTCAGTCCTGTCCACCTTTTTGGGAACCCATGGACTGTAGCCCACCAGGCTCTTCTGTCCATGGGGTTTTCCAGGAAAGAATACTACAGTGGGTAGCCATTCCCTTCTCCAAGGGATCCTCCTGACTCAGGGATTGAACCCAAGTCTTCTGAATTGCTTGCAGATTCTTTACTGTCTGAGCCACCAGGGAAGCTCATAATACAGATGACCTCAGATTAAAATTAAGGAAGCAAACTAAAGAAGAAAAAGCCTATTTTAAACCTTGGAGGAAAAATAAGTTGTGCAAATAATTCTTTCACCTAGTCAACTATTTAAACATATTCCTAACACAAAAAGCAGCAATAATGACAAAAATAAAAAGGTTGTTAGAGTTTAGCAATTCAATTTAAGCATCTACTCTCTGCACAGAGTGTAACTGAGCTTTTTTTTTTTTTTAACTCAATAAGATTACATCATTTAATAGTATGGTTCATGGGTTAAGAGCATGGATTTTTCTAATCAGACATATATCTTGTCTTTGCTCCAAAGCAGTGTGACCCTGAGCAAGTTACTTTAATCAAAATGATCTTTGTCAGTGAATTGAGAAAAAAATATTAGATCTTAGAACTGAAATAAGCCCTGTAAGAACTAAACATAAGTCAATTAGTATGATGCATAGCACAATGTTCAATATATGCTAAATGAGAAAATTCATGTTGCTTAAGTAAATATCACCTAAAGTACTATATACAATTTAGCTGATGGCATTAATGTAGTTTGAGTTTCCCAGTCAGTGCTAGAGGTAAAGAACCTACCTGCCAGTGTAGGAGAGGTTAAGAGACAAGAGTTCAATCCCTGGGTCTGAAGGATACCCTGGAGGTAGAAATGGCAACCTATGCCTGTATTCTTGCCTGGGAAATCCCATGGATGGAGGAGCCTGGCAGGCTACAATCATTGGGGTCGCAAAGAGTTGGACTTGACTGAGCAACTGAATACAAAGCACATTAATATAGTTTAATTTACCATTCCTGTGTTGTTAGATATTTCAGATTTTTGCTTTCATGGTAGATTTTAAAAATATATTTAATAAATATTAAAGCTATATTTATGGATGTTTACTAAGAGTAGTTTAGGAACTATAGTATATGGAATTCTTAGGCTTCTCACACATATTGAAAATTTATCACCAAACATGATTGCAGCTCACCCTGTCATTAGCAATGTCAAGTAGTATTCACCTCACTATGCCTTTCATAACCCTGCATATTCATGTTCTTTCTGTGTCTAATTTAAGTTTCTAGTGTGATGGATAAACACCATACCCCATTATTTTAATTAAAATTGTTTTGAACAGTAATAAAGTTGAACATTTTACCAAAAGTAATGTTTGAAAGTTGATGCAAAATTTACATAATAGCATGTTGTTATTATGTGCTATATAGATGGTTTTCACAAGATGGTGTTCTGATGCTGTATTGCTTGATTGCCACCTTTAGAAATTAATTACTTTTTGTTTATACTTCTTCTTCTTAAATTACAATAAATCGTGTCATTCTTGCAAGTTCTTACACAGACTTAATTGCTTCTTTGAAAGGTTTGCCAGATATATCAAGCCAGTTCATTAATGCACAGATGATTCCTTCACATTAAGAAAGACACATTGGAGCACCACAAATGTCAAGTCAGTTATTACGAACGAAAAGCAGAAAATGGCAACCATCAAAAGGTGAGCCCTTATTCAGGCGGGACCAAAAATAAAACTGCAGTAACTCCTTTGTGTAATAATGGAGAGATATTAGATTATTTTAAGGTCATGCAAGGAGAATCTTTCATTTGTCAGCTATGTCCCTTTGCAGAGGAATTTTTTTTCCCTTTGTCTCATGATTGTATTCACAAATCAGTCCAAAAGGAACAGTGGATTTTACCCCTGTAATCACTTATTTGGATCTCTTTGCCCAAATATTTGAGTCACTGTTATTTCCAAGTAAATGTAGATGCATGTCTTTGCTTTAAGTTATTCAGAATTTAATAGGAAGGATTCAAATGAAAATACCATTATATATTTTTAAAATAGACAAAATGACTAACAGTAAAAATGAAAAAGGACTATGCATAGAGGTTTGGAAATTCAGAATTACTGCTGGCTCTAAATTTCATTTGAGTGGGGTCAGTATGTTCATATTTCAGTTGACATTAGAAAAAACTCAAAAAAAGTATATAAATAACAATTTAATCATTGACATAGTATATATTTATCTATTCCATCTGGCTTTAAGGGAATAAATAATGAACTAAAATTATACATCAATGATTAAGACATACCTCCTCTTAACAACTTTGAAAAAAATAATTTCCATAATATAACTTCAAAGTTAATATTTCTTCTATATAAAAATATTTATTTTGAGTGATTATGGTAGAAAAAAACTAATAAAAATATTTGTATATAATTGTGTGCCAGGAGGGATACACAGGAAATAAAAATAGGGGAAAATCCTAAATTCATTAGATTTATATTTTAGTGAGAGAAGAGAGTAAGCAACAGAAATAGTAAACTATATGGTAACCAAAAGGAGATGCTTCTATAGAGAAGAAATATGAGAAAGGAAGGTAAGAATTAGAAATTTGAAGTTAGCACAGTTTTACCTCTAGCTGTATAGGACTATGCTTTATTGACTATGCCAAACCTTTGACTGTGTGGATCACAATAGACTGGAAAATTCTGAAAGAAATGGGAATACCAGACCACGTGACCTGCCTCTTGAGAAATCTGTATGCAGGTCAGGAAGCAACAGTTAGAAATGGACATGGAACAACCGACTGGTTCCAAATAGGAAAAGGAGTATATCAAGGCTGTATATTATCACCCTGCTTATTTAACTTATATGCAGAGTACATCATGAGAAACGCTGGACTGGAAGAAGCACAAGCTGGAATCAAGATTGCAGGGAGAAATATCAATCACCTCAGATATGCAGATGATACCACCCTTATGGCAGAAAGTGAAGAGGAACTAAAAAGCCTCTTGATGAAAGTGAAAGAGGAGAGTGAAAATGAAGATCATGGCATCCGGTTCCATCACTTCATGGGAAACAGATGGGAAACAGTGGAAACAGTGTCAGACTTTATTTTTCTGGGCTCCAAAATCACTGCAGATGGTGACTGCAGCCATGAAATTAAGAGACGGTTACTCCTTGGAAGGAAAGTTATGACCAACCTAGATAGCATATTCAAAAGCAGAGACATTACTTTGCCAACAAAGGTCCATCTAGTCAAGGCTATGGTTTTTCCAGTGGTCATGTATGGATGTGAGAGTTGGACTGTGAAGAAGGCTGAGCGCCAAAGAATTGATGCTTTTGAACTGTGGTGTTGGAGAAGACTCTTGAGAGTCCCTTGGACTGCTAGGAGATCCAACCAGTCCATTCTGAAGGAGATCAGCCCTGGGATTTCTTTGGAAGGAATGATGCTAAAGCTGAAACTCCAGTACTTTGGCCACCTCATGCAAAGAGTTAACTCATTGGAAAAGATTCTGATGCTGGGAGGGATTGAGGTACGAGGAAAAGAGGACGACAGAGGATGAGATGGCTGGATGGCATCACTGACTCGATGGACGTGAGTCTGAGTGAATTCCAGGAGTTGGTGATGGACAGGAAGGCCTGGCGTGCTGCGATTCATGGGGTCGCAAAGATTCGGACACGACTGAGCAACTGATCTGATCTGATCTGAAATTGTTTATATTCATTCAAAACTATTAAAATCAGAAACAAACCAAGTTTATGAATAATATGCAGGTAATATTAAAATTTTCATAATTAAAATTGTCAATACTTATCCATCATGAAAAATACTTTTTGCTAAAATTAAAAATTCAGAAATGTGAAATAATTTTTCTCGTGAAAGAATCAATTATTTTTATTTATATTAGCATTTTATTTTTTGAATATAATGAAAAATACTTGTACCATCATTGTTACTGTCATTACTTGACTTTTTAAACATATGTATATCGTTTGCATGAATTATGCATTTTATAAAGTATCATTAATAACATACAAAGTATTTAATAAAGTACCAAACAGGATGATGAATGTTTGAGGCACTACTTAAACTTTGTCCCAAAGATTATTTATGACTGGCTTCCATAGTAAAAGAAGTGGTTCAAGTTCAAATGTACAAACTTGGAATCTGAACAATGCCTAGATTCTTTGTATGACTTTGTCCCTTTTTAATACCATTTAAGTATTTTTGCCTTTGACCTAATAAACTGCTATGTAATGTCTTAAGATGACTTAATTTTCAGAATACTTGTTCCTAAGTTACTATAAAAATGTCCTTTGTGTAGCCACCTCATTTCATTTGATCATTACTGTGCTCAAAGGTCCTCATAAATTTAAAAGCAAACCCATATATGGGTAGTAAATTCATTTATTTTACCTTGCTAATAAGTCATTTTGGATGATTCAGAATATATTAGCTGATTTTGTTAGATTAGGATTGAAAACCAAACAAAATAATACATTTTTTAAATCCTAATAAACCAAAAAAAAAAAAAAAATTCAAGACAGTATGTCACTTGTAGAGTCCTTTAGAAACTTCAAAAGTTCGTAAATCTTTGAAATTCACTGGGTTTGTCCTCTTAGCTATGGGGTTGAATGGTTCTTCCTGCAGACCTGAAATAAACGGCCCTAGGCTGGAAAGTCTTACACCATCAAGCACATTCCAGTCAAATCATCAAACTGTCAAATTGCCTCTTCTCGTCAATATATCTTCATTGATAAGATAATAACAAAGAAGAAAAAAGCCTACTTTTTAGTACTAACCTTCCAGGTGGTGAAATCATAAGAGAAACAGAATGAAGGTTAAGCCAATGGTACATAAAATAAAACATTGGCCTTTGAACTCCTAGTCCAGCATATTTTTTCAAGGAGTAATCTGTAGCATTTACAATACTAAATAGCTTACCATCATGATTAAAAAATCCGTATCAGACTCCTCTAGTATTGCCCTTGGCTGGCTAAGGCAGCATCATCAGCATAATGAATTCGACACTTTACTAGGCAGCAGTTAGATAAACTTCCCAGCGCACAGGTGGACTACACCAGTCCCAAAAGTTTCATTGAACTTCTAAGAAATATATATGAAGCGATTTTCTAGCATCATGTAGAAGAAAGCAGATTTAGCTTTTTTTCCAAAGCAAATTTAACAATGCATGAATAAAATACGACTACAAAGGAAACAATTCAAATACTAAATCAAACCTAAAAGGTCTCTTGGACTGCAAGCAGATCCAAGCAGTCAATCCTAAAGGAAATCAGTCCTAATTATTCATTGGAAGGACTGATGCTGAAGCTGAAACTCCAATACTTTGGCCACCTGATGAGAAGAACTGATTCATTGGAAAAGACCCTGATGCTGGGAAAGATTGAAGGTAGGAGGAGAAGGGGACAATAGAGGATGAGATGGTTGCATGGCATCATCGACCTAATGGACATGAGTTTAAGTAAGCTCTGGGAGTTGGTGATGGATAGGGAAACCTGGCATGCTGTAGTCCATGGTGTCTCAAAGAGTCAGACACGACTAAGTGACTGAACTGAACTGATTCAATAAATATTAAGCCCTAAGGAAATTTTAAATAAAAATATTTACTTGCAATGTTATCAATATATTTAAAAGCTGATCTACATTTTATCAAGATAATGTAGAACCAGTGGGGTGGTCAGATCTGAACTAAATATTTCAGTACCATTTTGGGAAGCCAGTAGAATGGGGTCATTCTGGCCTCTGGTGATTAGCTTTATTGCCTCATGTTATTTGCTCAAGTTACCAAAATTGAAGAAGTGCTGTGAATTTGGATGTAAATTCTAATAACCAATACATAATACATAATCTTCTTTCCCTCTGCCACAACAATTAGCAATGATCTAGACAGTGATCGACCATCTGCATACCCTGCCAGCCTGGGTCCCCGAATGATAAAGACAGAAAGCAGAGTTCCCCTCCAGGCCAACATGAACATGTTAATTTACTCTTCTGAGATTTTGTGATTGCTTGTGTCTTACCCAAGCATGTTCCTAAGGCTATTAATTGATGCAATTAATATTTGTGAAACAATGTATTTAGAGCTAATTTTATTATAAATGATTTTCAAAATTTCCATTTTATTACTTAAGTTTCCAACTATAAGATGAAGACACTAACTTCAAATCACTTTTATCTTATCAAATAAAATATAAAATAATTGTATATATTTTTATAAGTTGCATATAAAGCTGTAGCAGATTTCTCTTTCTTTTGTTATTTATCTTGAAAAATGCAAACTGTTTCTTATTCCATGTGTTTGTTCAAATTCTTCTTTGGAAAAGCAGGTAATATACCTGGTATAATATCATTCTATTATAGTAGTTTTGTAATTGACACTTGGTATGTATGAAATATAGATAAAAATGAACCAGAACTCCATTATTAGTCATTAGTTTTAGAAAATCTTGAGCTTCATGCTTGTAATTAGAAAAAGAACAAGAGAAGCCCAAAGTTAGTAGAAGGAAGAAAATAGCAAAGTTCTGAGCCAAAATAAATAAAATGGAAACAAAAAAAAAGTAAAAAAATCAATGAAATACGCTTTGTATCTTTCACAGCCTCTGTCAGAGGTGTCTCCTAGTGGCCTCTTTGTACCTGCTTGTGTCTCTGGGGTCACTGGTGCCATGCTGCTCCTGCCTGCTGCCTGTATCACCACTGTCAATGACAATGCTGCTAAATACACCGGGGTTGTGGGATTCTCTGCCATGTTCACGGTCACCTGGGTTGCAGGCTTTGCTACCACTAGGGGAAAGGAGGTTAGGAAAGTGTGAGGTTCATGGTCACTGTTGAACTGCAGACAGAGAGGGCTGAGTCATGGGCACCTTCACACCTGGAGTCATGGGATTATAGGCCTTCTCTGCCCAGTTCCCTGGGGCACTGGCACCCCTGCAGCTGGGGCAGCTGGAATTCTGTACACCGCTTCTTCTGCTGCTACTGGGTTCTCTGGAGCTGCAGGCTCAGCTACCACAGTTGGGGGATCAGAATGGCAGT
This sequence comes from Bos indicus x Bos taurus, assembly GCF_003369695.1. Lineage (NCBI taxonomy): Eukaryota > Metazoa > Chordata > Mammalia > Artiodactyla > Bovidae > Bos > Bos indicus x Bos taurus. The sequence goes on from NC_040095.1 coordinate 44,857,206, forward strand.
CACCCTCTCCTCTATTCCTCTGGTTCTGCATCCTCTATGTATTCTAGTATTCTAGTTCACGTACTTCAGACAGAACTTGTGGAACTTTCATGTCCTGGTGTGTTAGGCAGAGGAAAATTTGTGAAGTTATGGATGCTTTATAGTTGTAGATTGAAGGTGAGAGACAAAGGGAGGCCCTCACATTATCATGATGCTGATGTCACTCCCCAAAATTTCATTTTTAATTTTTTTAAAAAGAAAAAGGTACTGTAATATAAGCTATATTGAGTGTTGTTGTTTAGTCACTAAGTCATGTCCGACACTTTTGCTACACTATAAACAGACTACAGACCGTCAGGCTCCTCTGTCCGTGGGAAACCCCAGGCAGGAATACTGGAGTGGGTTGCCATTTCCTTCTCCAAGGGATATTCTCAACTGAGGGATCAAACGCATATGTCCTGCATTGGAAGGTGGATTCTTTACCATGAGCCATCTGGGAAGCCCATACTGAAAGTGCATAAATGTAAATTAAAAACATCCAGCAATCCCACTGCTGGGCATACACACTGAGGAAACCAGAAGGGAAAGAGACACGTGTACCCCAATGTTCATCGCAGCACTGTTTATAATAGCCAGGACATGGAAGCAACCTAGAAGCCCATCAGCAGATGAATGGATAAGAAAGCTGTGGTACACATACACAATGGAGTATTACTCAGCCATTAAAAAGAATACATTTGAATCAGTTCTGATGAGGTGGATGAAACTGGAGCCTATTATACAGAGTGAAGTAAGCCAGAAGGAAAAACATAAATACAGTATACTAATGCATATATATGGAATTTAGAAAGATGGTAACAATAACCCTGTGTACGAGACAGCAAAAGAGACACTAATGTATAGAACAGTCTTATGGACTCTATGGGAGAGGGAGAGGGTGGGAAGATTTGGGAGAATGACATTGAAACATGTAAAATATCAGGTAAGAAACGAGTTGCCAGTCCAGGTTCAATACACGATACTGGATGCTTGGGGCTAGTGCACTGGGACGACCCAGAGGGATGGTATGGGGAGGGAGGAGGGAGGAGGGTTCAGGATGGGGAACACAGGTATACCTGTGGCGGATTCATTTTGATATTTGGCAAAACTAACACAATTATGTAAAGTTTAAAAATAAAATAAAATTAAAAATAAAACACATTTAGAATGCAAAACCAATACAATATTATAAAGTAATTAACCTCCAATTAAAATAAATTTATATTAAAAAAAGAACACAATTTCTAAAGATATAAAGACCTTTATAATCAAGGTCTTTATGTATTTATAAATTATCACAGAATTTACTTGCTGATAAAGAGCACCATGATTATGAAACAGGTAAGAAGAACACCGTTCTTCATATAGTTCTATGGAAATTACATACACAAGAACACACATTGTTTAGTAATAAGAATAACAGAATATAACAGAATCTGGGGTACATTTTCATTTGTTGTGTATGTTGTGCTGTTCAGTCGCTAAGTCATGACTAACTCTTTTGTGGCCACGTGGACTGTAGCCCACCAGGATCCTCTGTCCAGGAGTTTCTCAGGCAAAAATATTGAAATGGGTTTGCCACTTCCCTCTCCAGGGAATCTTCCCAACTCAGGGATCAAACCCTCAACTACTGCTTGGCTGGCAGCTTCTTTACCAATGGGAAGCCACATCTTCATTTACTTGAGTGTAAATGAAGCACACTGAAAAGTGTGCTTCATAGACTTTCATAGGACTTCATTATTGCCTGAGAAGATGTGATAAAGAGATTCAACCTCTGCATCTATCTCTAGCTTGAGAGTATAAAATGTTAGCCAGTAGAAACAGAAGTCGTTACAAGAGTTAAATGTTCTGGGTTTGGGGATGCTTATCCAACTGTCACATTCATATAACAGAATGCATCAGAGCAGCTTGTGCATATGAATAGCAGCATGCAGAACCTAGAGAATGAGGATACCTATACTTACAGCATAGTAAGAGCACTTGATGGTGAAGTTATAATTCTAGAATATTGGTCCTCCAAATTCACTCAAAGAATGATGCCAATCACAAATATCTTGAAAAGCAAGCATATGGATTTCTTGGCCCACTCTCATCCTAAAGATACAATTTTTCTGTCACAAACCAAAGGAGTTTAATTTTAACTCATTGAGTTAAACTTAGCAATTCGAGTACCTCTTATATATCCAGCAGAACACAACTTCACTAGAATAGAACTCTCATTTTTACATTTAGAAAACTTATTGATACAGATAGAAGATTTTCTGGCTTTAGCTGCTCAATAAACTCACCTAAAGCTTTACAAATGAGATGGGGGAAAAGTGACTCTTTGAGAACCCATGGACTATATAGTCCACCAGGCTCTGTTGTCCATGGCATTCTCTAGGAAAGAATACTGGAGTGGGTAACCATTCCCTTCTCCAAGGATCTTCCCAACTCAGGGACTGAACCTAGGTCTCCTGCATCACAGACAGATTTTTTTTACTGTCTGAGCCACGAGAGAAACCCTTACATAACATACTGAGCTGTAACTTGTTGCAGGAATGTTAAACTTGCAGTAAAACTATTTAAATATTTTCTCATCTAGTTGGGAGTTACTAGTTGAAGTTCTAAAAATGCAAAATTACTGTGTCCCTTTATTATTATTATAAAACTATTTATGCATATCAAACCTACGGTAAAACCTGGTATTGAAATGCAAAATTCTTTATGATACATGTGTGATGGCAAGCAGGGAATTGAGTCAATTTAGTTAAGGTCGTTTCTTAAGTCGTAAGAGACCAATGATTCTATGTTGGCTTTGTGTAAGTGATTAATTGTGAGATCCCAGAATCTTAGTAAAAGAATTATATAAGAAAGTGATGATTTACTCCTTCATATTACTGCATGCCTTTTGAATAAACGATGAAATGAAAGATAACCACTGTGATCTGAATAAAGCTTTGATGTAGAGGGACTTGTGAGAAACATGCTTCTGATAAAAACATAAGGGCAATGAACCCTGGTCATGAGATGTTATTCATCCATATTTCAATGCAATTCATTGTATTTTAGGATGTTTTATTTTATAGGATGAAAGTAAAAGTCTTGTGAACATTTGCAATCATTAAGAGGAGTTTGCTTGTTATTTTGGTTGAGCTTGTTTGATCTTTGTCCTCTCATTAACCTCTCTTCATATTTACTTACTTGTGTTGCAACGATGGCTTTCTAATTTATTTTTCATTCCCTTTTATCTGGCCACTTGAGTAAAAATTAGGTCAGGGTAGACAGTTAAACTTTTGATGTTGTTGTAATAGGATAGAGTTTGACAGGTGAAAAATCCAAGGGAGGTCTAAATTCTTAGTGTATCTGACTAAAGCAAAATATAAGTCTAGAAAAATTCAAACTGGTAACTACATATCTTGGTAATGCATATGCTAAGTTAACACTGAAAATGTAAATGCCCTGAAGGAATTAGATCTTCAGTATGTACTTATTTTGAGTACTGGTCAATTCATTTGGTCCAATTTATAAAATCAATTTTTTGAGGAAGAAAAATTAAAATTTTAGAGAAACAAAAAATACATCACAGTTTACAATATACTGAAAGAGTAAAAAACTCTTAAACCATCTTCTGGTTTATGATGGGAGTTATGGATTAATAATCTGAATAATTGCTATTATTTTTTCTTAATTTTTGACATATTTATACAAGATATGTACAGTTATATTTGTCAGTTTTAACTGTAATAAATGATGCTTACTAGTCAATCTGATCACATGGACAACAGCCTTGTCTAACTCAATGAAACTAAGCCATGCCATGTGGGGCTACCCAAGATGGACAGGTCATGGTGGAGAATTCTTAAAGGGATGGGAATACCAGACCACCTGACCTTGAGAAATCTGTATGCAGGTCAGGAAGCAACAGTTAGAACTGGATATGGAACAACAGAATAGTTCCAAATAGAAAAAGGAGTAGGTCAAGGGTGTATATTGTCACCCTACTTATTTAACTTATATGCAGACTACATCATGAGAAATGCTGGGCTGGAGGAAGCACAGGTAGGCCTGGCGTGCTGCAGTTCATGGGGTCACAAAGAGTTGGACACGACTGAGAGACTGAACTGAATTGAACTGAAATGATGCTTACACTTGGTGATTTAATATTAGAATGATTTTTTCTTCACAAATCTATGGGTCATTGGACAATGTTGACAATTGGATTTGGCTTTGAATGATCTTAATTGAGAGCATTCATGTGTCTATGGTAAGCTTGTGTTGTGTGTTTAGTTACTCAATTGTGTCCAGTTATGGGAGAGTTGAGACTGACTTATCTCCAATAAATTAATCTACATTAGCTATTAGCTAGTGGAATCAAGTGGGTGAGTATTGCATGTCTTACAAAAAAATCTAGGAAGATAGCCAAAATTTATACTCATGGCTCAGTAGAGTTCTCAGAAACATATCAGAAGTCTGTAAGATTTGATGCCTGGGTTCAGAACTGTGGATTGCCATTTTGACTGCATCATATTGGTCAAACTAAACCACAAGACAAGAGAAGATTCAAGGGCTAGGGAAGTTAAATTTATTTGATGGAAAGAATTGCAAAGATAAACTGCAAGAAAGTATGGATAAAGGGTGAAGAATCATTGTCATACTATATGCATACATATGTCTTGGGCATTTGTACTATTCCAAATCCTGAAAGATGATGCTGTGAAAGTGCTACACTCAATATGCCAGCAAATTTGGAAAACTCAGCAGTGGCCACAGGACTAGAAAAGGTCAGTTTTCATTCCAATCCCAAAGAAAGGCAATGCCAAAGAATGCTCAAACTACCACACAACTGCACTCATTTCACATGCTGGTAAAGTAATGCTCAAAATTCTCCAAGCCAGGCTTCAGCAATATGTGAACCGTGAACTTCCTGATGTTCAAGCTGGTTTTAGAAAAGGCAGAGGAACCAGAGATCAAATTGCCAACATTCGCTGGATCATGGAAAAAGCAAGAGAGTTCCAGAAAAGCATCTATTTCTGCTTTATTGACTACACCAAGGCCTTTGACTGGGTGGATCACAATAAACTATGGATAATTCTTCAAGAGATGGGAATACCAGATCACCTGATCTGCCTCTTGAGAAATCTGTATGCAGGTCAGGAAGCAACAGTTAGAGCTGGACATGGAACAACAGACTGGTTCCAAATAGGAAAAGGAGTCCATCAAGGCTGTATGTTGTCACCCTGTTTATTTAACTTATATGCAGAGTACATCATGAGAAACGCTGGACTGGAAGAAACACAAGCTGGAATCAAGATTGCTGGGAGAAATATCAATAACCTTAGATATGCAGATGACACCACCCTTATGGCAGAAAGTGAAGAGGAACTAAAGAGCCTCTTGAGGAAAGTGAAAGTGGAGAGTGAAAAAGTTGGCTTAAAGCTCAACATTCAGAAAACGAAGATCATGACATCCGGTCCCATCACTTCATGGGAAATAGATGGGGAAACAGTGGAAACTGTCAGACTTTATTTTTCTGGGCTCCAAAATCACTGCAGATGGTGACTTCAGCCATGAAATTAAAAGACGCTTACTCCTTGGAAGGAAAGTTATGACCAACCTAGATAGCATATTCAAAAGCAGAGACATTACTTTGCCAACAAAGGTCCATCTAGTCAAGGCTATGGTTTTTCCTGTGGTCATGTATGGAGGTGAGAGTTGGACTGTGAAGAAGGCTGAGCACTGAAGAATTGATGCTTTTGAACTGTGGTGTTGGAGAAGACTCTTGAGAGTCCCTTGGACTGCATGGAGATCCAACCAGTCCATTTTAAAGATCAACCCTGGGTGTTCTTTGGAAGGAATGATGCTAAAGCTGAAACTCCAGTACTTTGGCCACCTCATGGGAAGAGTTGACTCATTGAAAAAGATTATGGTGCTGGGAGGGATTGGGGGCAAGAGGAGAAGGGGACGACATAGGATGAGATGGCTGGATGGCATCACTGACTCAATGGACATGAGTCTCAGTGAACTCCGGAAGTTGGTGATGGACAGGGAGGCCTGAGGTGCTGTGATTCATGGGATTGCAAAGAGTCGGACAGGACTGAGCAACTGATCTAGTCTAATCTAATCTATGTGTATATATCGGAGAAGGCAATGGCAACACACTCCAATACTCTTGCTTGGAAAATCCCATGGATGGAGAAACCTGGTAGGCTGCAGTCCATGGGGCCGCGAAGAGTCGGCCATGACTGAAGCAACTTAGCATGTGTATATATCTATATAGATATAGATAAATGTATATACGTATAAGATATATACATATATAACTTCTCTGGTAACTCAGCTGGTAAAGAGTCTGCCTGCAATTCAGGAGACCTCAGTTTGATTCAGGAGTCTGGAAAATCTGCTGGAGAGGGGATAAGCTACTCCCTGCAGTATTCTTGGGCTTCCCTGGTGGCTCAACTCATAAAGAATTTGCATACAGTGAAGGAGACCTGGGTTCAGTCCCTGGGTTGAGAAGATCCCCTGGAGAATGAAAGGCTACTCACTCCAATTACTGGCCTGGAGAATTCCATGGACTATTCAGGCTATAGTGTCAGAAAGAGTCAGACACGACAGCAACTTTCACTTTCATATATATAAACATGTGTGTTATATTTCCTTTTAAAGAAGGTGTTAATTGTATAGCATGGGAAGGGGGGGGGGAAAGCCTTCTCATTTTTTATTAATATAAAACTTTGAAATTGGAACTAGAGCCTAAGTATGACCATTAATACTGTATGTCCCAATATTTAGAGGCAGATGCTAACGGCCATAATGTCTGAAATTCACAAGACAAAATAGTAACGGAGATCTCTCAGGAAAAATTCTATAGTCATAGAAATCATCAGGCTGCAGGGATTTCAGTTCAGTTCAGTCCCTCAGTCATGTCCGACATTTTGTAACCCCATGGACTATAACATGCCAGGCTTCTTTGTTCATCACCAATTCCTGGAGCTTGCTCAAACTCATTTCCATTGAGTCAGTGATGTCATCCAACCATTTCATCCTCTATTGTCCACATCTCCTCCTACCTTCATTTCTTTCCCAGTATCAGGGTCTTTTTCAATGAGTTATTTCTTTGCATCATGTGGCCAAAGTATTGGAGTTTCAGCTTTAGCATCAGTCCTTCCAATGAATATTCATGACTAATTTCCTTTAGGATGCACTGATTGGATCTCCTTGCAGTCCAAGGGACTCTCAAAAGTCTTCTCCAATACCACAATTCAAAACTATCAATTCTTTGGCACTCAGCTTTCTTTATAGTCCAACTAGCACATCCATATGACTACAGGAAAAACCATAGTTTTGACTAGACAGACCTTTGTCGGCAAAGTAATGTCTCTGCTTTTTAATATGCTGTCTAGGTTGATCATAGCTTTTCTTCCAAGGAGCCAGTGCCTTTTAATTTCATGGCTGCAGTCACAATCTGCAGTGATTTTGGAACCCAAGAAAATAAAGTTTGACACTGTTTCCATGTTTCCCCATGTATTTGCCATTAAGTGATAGGACTGGATGCCATGATCTTTGTTTTTTGAATGTTGAGTTTTCTTTTTTTTTAGTTTGATGGTATTCTTTTTTTATTTTTTAATATAAATTTATTTATTTTAATTGGAGGTTTAATGTTGAGTTTTAAGCCAGTTTTTTCACTCTCCTCTTTCACTTTCATGAAGAAGATCTTCAGTTCTTCTTTGCTTTCTGCAAAAAGAGTGATGCCATCTGCATATATGAGGTTACTGACATTTTCACTGTAATCCTGATTGCAGCTTGTGCTTCATCCAGCCTGGCATATTGCATTATGTACTCTGCATATAAGTTAAATAAGTAGGATGACAATATACAGCCCTGATCTATAGCCTGTACAATATACATCCTTTCCCAATTTGTAACCAGTCTGTTGTTCTATGTCTGGTTCTAACTGTTGCTTCTTGACAGCATTCAGATTTCTCAGGAGGTAGGTAAGTTGGTCTTGTATTCCCATCTCTTGAAGAATTTTCCAGTTTGTTGTGATCCACACAGTCAAAGGCTTTGTCATAGTCAATAAAGCAGAAGTAGATGTTTTTCCAAAACTCTCTTGCTTTTTCAATGATCCAACAGATGTTGGCAATTTGATCTGTTGTTCCTCTGCCTTTTCTAAATCCAGCATGAACATCTGGAATTTCACGGTTCACACACTGTTGAAGTCTGACTTGGAGAATTTTGACCATTAATTTGTTAGCATTTGAGATCACAGTTATTGTGCAGTAGTTTGAACATTCTTTGGCATTGCCTTTCTGTGGAATTGGAATGAAAACTGACATTTTCCAGTCCTGTGGCCACTACTGTGTTTTCCAAATTTACTGGCATATTGAGTTCAACACTTTCACAGCATCATCTTTTAGGATTTGAAATAACTCAAATGGAATTCCATCTCCTCAACTAGCTTTGTTCATAGTGATTCTTCCTAAGGCCCAACTGACTTCACACTCCCAGATATCTGGCTCTAGGTGAGTGATCACACCATCAGTCTTGTCTGGATTATGAGGATCATTTTTTGTATAATTCCTCTATGTATTCTTGCCACCTCTTCTTAATATCTTCTGCTTCTGTTAGGCCCATACCGTTTCTGTCCTTTGTTGTGCCCATCTTTGCATGAAATATTCCCTCAGTATCTCTAATTTTCTTGAAGTGATCTCTAGTCTTTCCCATTCTATGTTTTCCCCTATTTCTTTTCATTGATCACTGAGGAAGGCTTTCTTATTTCTCCTTGCTATTCTTTGGAACTCTGCATTTAAATGGGTATATCTTTCCTTTTCTCCTTTACCTTTAGCTTCTCTTTTTTTTCACAGCTATTTGTTAAGAACTCCTCAGACCACCATTTTGCCTTATTGCTTTTATTTTTGTGGGGGTTTGAGTTTCTATAAATAGCTATAAATTGGGGGATTTGGATTTCTGTAAATTCCTCTATTAACCAAGATAGATATTGTTGATCAAGTGGCTATTTTGAAAAAATGGAGGATAATTAAAGGGTAGAAACATTTTGAGAGCAATTGTAATTTGGAAGCTTATGTGGGACGTCTTTAAAGTTTCTCTCAGGGTCAGATGTAGCATAGACTCAATACAAAATTGTACCATCCACATGTTTTACATTGTGACTCTGCAACCACTTTCAAGTATTTGAGTCTATTTTCCTATGCCTTGTATCCGGATAAACCTTGTGACGATTTCAGTCCAGTAGAATGAGTCAGGAGTTACCTGTGCCAGTTCTACCACTCAGTAGACATGCACACTTGTCCTCTTTCATGACACCTGTCTTCCCTGACAAACAATCTAAGCTGGCCTACAGAAGGATGAGAGAGCAACAGGATGAGAGCCAGGTCAGTCCAGGCAACCTAGGTGAGGCCCAAAGCTTGGAGAGAACCAGGCAAAGATGATCACAGCTGATCATGGAAGCATAAAGAATCCCAGTCAAGCCATAGAAACTGCAAATTCGGCAAGTGATTTTTTAAGGAACTAGGTTTTACATGGATTTTATAAGCAAAAATGGCTGGCTGTTAGAATTAGGATGATTGACTAATTCTAAATTACCTTCAAAATTATGCCAAGCAAATCATCTTTTTATATTTTATAGGGTCTACAGTTATAAAATGGAATGATAAAAGCTTATGAATATATTAATACAAATATAGTCTCCTAAGTATATTTTTATACACAGGAATTTTTTAAAAAACAAAGCCTAAAGGAATATTTTTATAAAAGTGATTGCTAATTAACTAACACATTATTTAAATTAATAAATGGCCAATGAGTCCATAACTCTGTGTGGAATAAAATAAAAATACACATAATGATTCTCTTTTATGACACACACATAATAGATACGTTAAATATGATTGTCAGATTAATTTTATGAAAGGCAGTGTGTCTTCTGAATTCTTAAAGTACTAATTAAGAATAAAAACCTCCATCATTAATTATATTTTAATTTCAGTAAACTTGTGATCATTTCATCACTGTTAAGGGCTTGTGAATAATTCCTTCTAAAAATATCTGTCTTTTTATTATAGAGCATGATCTTTTTTATTAAAATAAGCAACCTATATTATAAATGTTTTACAAAATGATGAAAACCAACTTGTGACAGAGATTTAAAATAATGTTTTGATAACTCTAATACAGTGAAAATGTAGATGCTGGCAAACAGTTTAAATAAGAAATGAGGATACAAAAATTTGAGGGATTGTTGCTGATAAATATATAAATATATATTATCAATAGATATTTAGTCTTGGGGATTTGTATTTCAAGGAGGAGGTTATTTCTGACCAATTATTACTTCCTCTGATACACTGGGGCTCTTTGCCCTCATGTAGCTACCTAGCAACTATTTATAGGTAAAAGTCTGTGGAAGGGGAAAGAATATTGGTAAATCCTAGTTTTAAAGATTGGCTTGAGTGTATTAGACACATGACAATGTGTCTGTACTTTTGAATCCTAATCAATCACTGATGTTGCTAGTTCTCTCCAGGATTCCTTCCAACTCATAAATATTTCATATGAATTTTATTCCAATTTTAGCATAGAGGATTTAGGTAGTCAAAAGATGTGTCAAATAATATTATAAACAGTTTTGCAAATTCATAAACTCCTTTCAATTTGTGGCCAAAACAACACCAAATCATATGAGTCTGGCTGGGAGCCAAATGCAAACTATTCACAACTCCTTCATCCACATCTCCCCCGTAGCCTTTCTGAGTGACAGTCTCCTCTTTCCATGGAAACTGGAAAAAAAAAAAAAAAAAGCTGCCATATCTGATTTTCCCCTCAGAGATTTTGTCAGTAACAGTGAGCCAGACTGTGTCTATAAAAAGCTGAGAAAAAAATAATGAATGGATTCAACAGAAGAACTCATGTTCAAATGGCTTAGGCAGTGTGGGAAAGATAAGAAAATTTGTAGAATTAATATTTTCATATCTCAAACTTGTTTTAATATTATACATACAGGGTAAACCATAGAACTCCTTTAAGCAAGAGTCACACACTCATATTTCCTTCATGCTCTAGTATTGATTTTATTAATAATGTTTTCTTATCTTCTATTATATCCACTCCAGTGTTCTTGCCTGGAGAATCTCAGGGATGGCGGAGCCTGTTGGGCTGCCATCTATGGGGTCGCAGAGTCGGACACGACTGAAGCGACTTAGCAGCAGCAGCAGCAGCAGCATCTTCTATTATTCAATACCTCATCTAGACACAGGCATGTCACTGCCCTGGGTTCTATGCCTGGGGCAGTGATTGGTGGGGCAGGGGGTTGCTCTTTTGAGTGCCATTGAGATTTTCAAGTTCCCACAGTGCTTAAGATCTTCTAGGGCCATCAGGCATAGTCTTTAATTCTTTTCTTCAGTGTTTTCCCAGACCCTTTGTCTTCCAGGTCCACTGATCATTGGTTGCTTGAATCAGATATCCTGAAAATATTCAGATCTTTCATCAGTGTAATTATCTCAGGGGCCCATTGCCCAACCCCAGCTTCAACTGATGTCTTGGTAAGAGGATCATATCCTCTGTCCATTGCAGAATTTCTTTCATGGGATCATGACTTATTTGAGGGGCTGCCAGAATGTGTTGTCCCACTGACTTAGAGTAAAGCAAATAAATTATATTGTGAGAACACCCACAGGAATACTTGCTGACCACCACAAAGAAACACAAGGTGAAACATACTAATAATTTTCTGCATTTTCAAACAATTTTTTTTTACTGGAAAAGGAAATTATTTATTTTTGAAATGGATAAAATTGCAACTGAAAATAACAAAACTGTAAACAATTTTAAAGTGGATTACAGGTATGGAACTAAAGTATGAGAAGGAACTCAAATATAACTGACTTTTGGGACTCAAATACCATCAGAAGTCATTTGCTGTCTTATAACTTGGTTTGTTTCTACATATTGGTCCATTTATCTGATATAAATTCCCCAATACACACTTTAACCTCTGAGCCACCAGGGAAGCCCCCAATACACACACAGTCATGCACATATCAAAGCTCACATGCTTAAAGGTTGCCATCAAAAAAGAAAGGAGATGCTGTCATGGCTGTTTGGGCTTCCCTGGTGGCTCAGTGGAAAAAAAATCCATGTGCAGTGCAGAAGACTACCTGTAATGAAGGAGACATGGGTTTGATCCCTGGGTCAGGTAGATCTCGAGAAGGAAATGTCAACTTACTCCACTATTTTTTCCTGGGAAAGTCCACAGACAGAGGAGCCTGGTAGGCTACAGTCCATGGGGTTGCCAGAGTTGGATAAGACTTAACAATTAAACCACCACCACCACCTGTGTGCCTACATATCCTCTCTCTGCTGGTGTATATACCTGTTTCTGTGCAGTTACTGTGATTTTGTTTTGACAGCTCAAAATGTAATATTAAGTTTGGCAGCTAATAAACACATGATTGAAATAGAAGGGATGACCAGTTCCCCATAAGAAGAACTAGTCTAAATAAGAAATTTATTCAAAATTATGGTGGGGGAATCACAGATTACAAATAAATATTCAAAAATTTAGAAATATATTAAATTTAGAAATTCAACAAAATTCATATTTGTTGTGTAAGTATGATATCTATTTGAACAATATTGTAGTGTATGAAATAGTTAAATGTCTTTAAACAAAACAGGCTATATTTCAAATTCACTGAATATATAATCATGCAATCTGAGTTGTTTCAATTTTTATTAATTTGCTTAACTTTGAGATAAAGTATTTAGGTTTCTTGGGAGTGGATCATCTTCACTTCTAAAGTAGAAGCTTCATGTAGATCATTACATATTGTTAGTGAAATGGGAAGAGAGTATTGTTTAATCCCTCTGCTTACTGCTCTGCACCTTTCCAGATGTTAAGGTACCTTCAGAAAGCACTCTGATCTTCATGACCAAATTGAAAAACACTTGACTATGTAATCTATGGCTTCAAATATATTATCAAATCCTCTTTACTATTGCATCAAACCAAATTGCAATGATAGCAACAGAGAAGCACTTAACACCTAACAAAAATGACAGATAACTTGAAAAACTATTGATTGTGTTTTTATTAAGCAATGCTTTTGGATTTTTAACACCAGCAATACCTTGCTGTTCATTAAAGGAGACAATAAATATTTTTAAAAATTCCTGATGTCTTTCTAATTTTGTTTAGTGTTGTTTACTAAGAAACCATTTATACACTTATTTAAAACATTTAGCAGTTTTATCGAAACATTACTTCATCTGGTTTAAAATACAATTCAATGGATTTTAGTATATTCCAGTCAGTTTAACCATCACCACAACCAATGTAAGACCATTTAATAATCTTAAAGACAATCTTTGTCCCTATTGGTGATAACTTCTCATTAAATTCCCAACTCTGATTACAGATCACACAGAATTACTCTTGCATTCTCTTCTAAAGGTTTCACAGTTTAGGACTATCTTAACAATATTAAGTCTTCTGATACATGGACATAGATGGGTTTCCATTTATGTAGGTCTTTAATTTCTTTCAGAGTATAAATTTTATAACTTATTGTTGAATATATTCCTAACTATATAATTTTAACACTCTTGGAATTAAAATTAATTATATAGTTTTATTTTCAGATAATTTTTCAATAGTTTATATAGATAAACTTTGTTATTGTTTATTGATTTTGTACTCTGTATGCTTGCTTAATTTATTAGAGCTAATTAATAGTTTTTGTTTGTTTGTTTTGTTTTTTAGTGAATTATTTGGCATTTTCAGTGTTCAAGATCATGTTTTCTCCTCACAAAAAAATGAGAAATGTATTGTTCTATATATTGCTTTTCTATCTGGATAGATTTTATTTAATTTTCTTACATAAATGCCCTAGCTAGAACCTCCAGTAAAGCATTGAATAAAAGTAACTAGAGTGAATATTGCTTTCTTTTTTGACCTTAAGAAGAAAGTATTCTCACTGTTATCATTACATTTGATGCTAGCTATGGATGTTTCATAGATGTTCTTTACCAAGTTGAAGAAGTTTCCTCTATTCCTAGTATGTAGGGCATTTTTTTAAAAAATCATGATGGTTTATTGTATTTTAGCAAATGGTTTTACAACATCTACTGAGATGATCACATGATTTTGCCTTTAGTTTATTGATCTGATGGATAATATTGCTTGGGTTTCAGATATTAAACAAATGAGAAAAATACTTGTTGGTCATGAGGTGCAACCTATTCAATATGTTGCTGGATTTGGTTTGCTAATATTTTGTTGGGGACTTTTGCATCAATATTAAGAAAGAAATGCTGTCATCTCCTTTCCTATAATATTCTTCTGAGACTTGATACCGGATAAATACTGACTTTATAGGATAGACTGAGAAATGTTTCTTTTTATTGTTTAAAGAGTTGGTGCAAAATTGGAAATAATTATTTTTCATATATCTTGTAGAATTCACTGTGAAGACATCTGGACCTGGCATTTTCCAAAGTGAGAGGTTTTTGAATCACTGTTTAAACTCTTGAATGGTTATTTGTAGAATTTCTATTTCATTTTGAGGCAATTTCTGTCATTTGTGTCTTGGTATTCCTATTAAATTAATTATTTCAATTTGTTGGCATGCATTTGGTTATAGTATAGGTTTATAATCCTTTTTATTTTTTATATTATCCAGAAATGTACCAACTATAATTACTTATTTTAATAAATGGAGTCTTTGCTCTTGCTGTCTTCATCAATCTAACTAAGCATCAATTCTTTTTTTGCTTATTTCAAATAAACAGTTTTTGTTTACATTGATTTACTTCACTGCTTTCATTTTTTAATGAATTATCATCACTCAATGAATATTATTTCCTTCCTGCTGCTTGCATTAGATTTAACTTCTGTTATTTTTCCTTGTTAAGGTGGAGGTTTAGGTTACTGATTTAAAATAATTTTATAATAACTTAAAGCTATAATAGGTGGGGAAACAGTGGAAACAGTGTCAGACTTTATTTTTCTGGGCTCCAAAATCACTGAAGATGGTGACTGCAGCCATGAAATCAAAAGACGCTTACTCCTTGGAAGGAAAGTTATGACCAACCTAGATGGCATATTCAAAAGCAGAGACATTACTTTGCCAACAAAGCTCCTTCTAGTCAAGGCTATAGTTTTTCCAGTGGTCATGTATGGGTGTGAAAGTTGGACTATGAAGAAAGCTGAGCACCGAAGAATTGATGCTTTTGAACTGTCATGTTGGAGAAACTCTTGAGAGTCTCTTGGACTGCAAGGAGATCCAACCAGTCCATTTTGAAGATCAACCCTGGGTGTTCTTTGGAAGGAATGATGCTAAAGTTGAAACTCCAGTACTTTGGCCACCTCATGCGAAGAGTTGACTCATTGGAAAAGACTCTGATGCTGGAAGGGATTGGGGGCGGGAGGAGAAGGGGACGACAGAGGATGAGATGGCTGGTTGGCATCACTAACTCGATGGACTTGAGTCTGAGTGAGCTCCGGGAGTTGATGATGGACATGGAGGCCTGGCGTGCTGCTATTCATGGGGTCGCAAAGAATCAGACAGGACTGAACGACTGAACTGAACTGAACTGAACTGAAAGCTATAAATGTCTGTCTAATTATGGTCTTAGTGATCACATAAGTTTTCATATATGAGCTTTTGTTTTCATTCGTATCAAAATCTTTTCAAATTTCTATTTGAATGTTTAGCTCAAAATCCTTCAAGCTAGGCTTCAGCAGTATGTGAACTGAGAATATCCAGATGTACAAGCAGGGTTTAGAATAACCAGAGATCAAATTGTCAACATCCATTGGATCATGGAGAAAGCAAGGGAATTAAAAAAAAAAAACAAAAAAAACTACTTCTGCTTCATTGACTACACTAAAGCCTTTGACTATGTGGATCACAAGAAACTGGAAATTTTTTAAACAGATGGGAATACCAGATCACCTTCCTTGTCCTTGAGAAATCTGTAGGCAGACAAGAAGCAATAGTTAGGACCAGACATGGTACAACACACTGGTTCAAAATTGGGAAAGGAATATGTCAAAGCTGTATTGTCACCTTGCTTATTTAACTTCTACGCAGAGTGCTTCATGCGAAATGCCAGTCTGGATGAGTTACAACCTGTAATCAAGATTTCAAGGAGAAATATCAACAACCTCAGATGTGCCGATGATACCACTCTAATGGCAGAACAACGTGAAGAGGAACTGAAGATCCTTTGATAAGGGTGAAAGAGAAGAGTGAAAAAGCTGGCTTAAAACTCAACATTAAAAAAACGACGACAATGACAACTAAAATCATAGCATTCACTCTCATCACTTTATCACAAATAGAACGGGGAGATTTGGAAACAGTGCCAGATTTTATTTCCTGAGGACAATGATTGCAGCCATGAAATTAAAAGACACTTGCTCCTTGGAAGAAAAGCTATGACAAATCTAGATTGTGTATTAAAAAGCAGAGACATCACTTTACCGACAAAGGTCCATATAGTCAAAGCTATAATTTTTCCTGTAGTCATGTACAGATGTCAGAGTTGTACCACAAAGAAGGCTGAGCACCAAATACTTAATGCTTTCAAATTGTGGTGCTGGAGAAGACTCTTGAGAGTCCCTTGGATAGCAAGGAGATCAAACCAGTCCATCTCAAAGAAAATGAACCCTGAATATTCATTAGAAGGACTGATGCTGAAGCTAAAGCTCCAAAAGCTGAAGCTCTTTGGCCACGTGACATGAAGTGCTGACTCATTGGAAAAGACCCTAATGCTGGGAAAGATTGAAATCAAAGGGAGAAGGAAGCATCAGAGGATGAAATAGTTTACTATCCTCACCGATTCAATGGACATGAAAATGAGCAAACTCCAGGAGATAGTGAAGGACAGGGAAGCCTGCTGTGCTGAAGTATTTGGGGTCACAAAGAGTTGGACAGGATGTAGTGACTGAATTATAAGAACAAGGGTGTATCACTTAGATTGATTTGCATACGTTTTAGAATCCTTGCATCCCTGTGATAAATCCTACTTGATCATGGCATTAATTCTCTTACTGTATTTTTGGATTTGATTTGTTGGTATTTTGTTGAAGACTTCTACATCTACATTCATCAGTGACATTAATCTGTAATTTTCTTTCTTTGTGCCTTCTTTGTTTGGTTTTCTTATCACACTGATGGTGACCTTGAAAGGTGAGTTTAGGAGTGTTCTTCTCTCTGAAAATTTTTGAAAGAGTTTGAGAAGAATAGGTGTTAGCTCTTCTTTGAATGTCTGATAAAATTTACCTGTAAAGTACTCTGTTCCTGAACTTTTGCTTGTTGGAAGACTTTTAATCAGTTTCAATTTTATTATTTGTGATTTTTCAGTTCATATTTTTCTATTTCTTCCTGATTCAACCTTGGAAATTTGTACTTTTCTAATAATTTTTTCATTTCTTTCAGGTTGTCCATTTTATTGGCATATAGTTACTTCTTCCCTGGTGGCTCAGACAGTAAAGAATCTGCCTGCAAGGCAGGAGACCTGGGTTTGATTCCTGGGTTGGGAAGATCCCCTGGAAAAGGGAATGGGAGCCTACTCCAGTACTGTTGCCTGGGAAATCCCATAGGCAGAGAAGCCTGCAAGGCTATAGTCCTTGTGGTCGCAGAGTCGAACATGACTGAGTGACTAACACTATCTATCTACTTGTAATAGTCTCTTTTAACCCTTTCTTTTTCTGTGGTGTCAGTTGTAACTTCTCCTTTCTCATTTCTAGTTTTATTGACTTGAATCCTCTACCTTTTTTTCTTGATTAGTCTGACTAAAAGTTTATCAATCTTTTCTTTTCAAAGAACCAGCTTTTATTTTCCTTGATTAAGTCCATTGATTTAATATGTCATTTAAAAATTGTGTTTCTTTATTGATTTTCTATGTGGATGATCTGTCCATTAGTATAAGTGCAGTGTTAAAGTTCCCCACTCTTATTGTGTTGCAGTGGATTTCCCCTTTTATAGTCAGGTCTTGGTATCAAGATGGATACCAGAATGCATGGGATACAGTGAAAGTACTGCTCAGAGAGAAGTTTATGGTTGTAAACACTTGGGATGAGGGATTCCCTTGTACCTCAGTCACTAAAGAATCTGTCTGCAATGCGGGAGACCTGGGCTTGATTCCTGGGTCAGGAAGATCCCCTGGAGAAGGCAGTGGCAGCCCACTCCAGTATTCTTACCTGGAAACTCCCATGGACAGAGGAACCTGGAGGGCTACACAGCATGGGATCACAAGAGTCAGATACAACTTAGTGACTAAACCGCCAAACACTTGGGATGAGCTCAACCTAGACTGGCCGCAGCTGAGGAAAGAGTCAGTGTGTCTGAATATAGATCAGTATTTCCAAAACTGTAGAGGACCAATAGTAACAACTCCCTGAGAGCCAACTTATCCAACACTTTGATTTTTAGCTGAAATTGGAAGACACTTTAGATAATTTACAATATTATTTTTAAAAGTTTTAAACAATATATATCCTTAGAGGTCCATAGCAGCACACTCTATTTCAATGTGCTCAAATAATTTAGTATTTAAATAGTTTCATTAAAGTCTATAATTTAATAAAATAACTATGGTAGTTTACATTTATATTCACCCTATTTTGACTTTGAAATTATTAAAATTTATTAATTTTATATTTTAACATAGCATAAATATTTTTTAAATATTTAGTTGTTTCTTAATATTTTACTTTTAAAAACATTTTGTTAAAAGAATTTTTGTTATAGAATATCACGCTGTTACTAGCTTTCCTTCCTATTTTAATGCTATGCTTTGTTTTCTTGATGATGTTCTCCTAGCAAATCTTTAGTTTTTAGGAATTAGAGTGGATTTCTGGTTTTGTGTTAGTCAGACAATTTTTTGCTATATTAATAGCTACCACTAGAGAATTAGCACTATTTTATTTTGCAAATTATGAGTAAATGACATTTAGTCTTTACATTTCTCTTTCTTTGTGCTTAATGGATATTTATAAGGCTAATTATCACTTTTATATATTTAGTAATAAGGATCACATATGAAGATGAAAGCACAATGTGATATTTATGACATGTCAGTATGCTAAAAATATAGAATTTCTCTAATTATTTCAGAGATATTCATGAAAATTTTAGTGCTTTTCTGTGAATTTGGATTAATTGAACAAAAGCTGATTACCCTTTCTATAAATTAATAGTTGAGAGAGTTGAATTTATAATAAAGTATCAATTTTAGCATAATGTCCTAGCAGACATTCTTTACTATTAGTTACTATTTTAATTTAAAGTGACTCAAAAATTGCTAACAGGGGATGAAGATGTTTCGATGTACAATGTTTTTGCTAAATTATTTTTATGCTGTAGTTAATCATATAATCAAAAGTTTGGAAAATTAAATTTGTCTAACAATTGTTTTCACATGTAAAAGCACCTGTAGAAGCAGACTGGATTGTAGCTTAAATTCTTAATTCAGGGTCAGAGATCTTATGGACAGTTGATCACTAGAAGATAGCATTTAGCATAAATGTGGTTATACTATACATGGGAAATCCCACATATTTAAGTAATTCCAATGTTTTGAGACACTGACTTCCTAGGCACAAGTGTTTCTTTTTTAAATGCCGTGACAACTGAAAATTTTACCTTTAGCAAATTTTATTTGGTATTAGGTTACCCTTGTGAAAGGAAGCAGCTTCTTCACTGTCTTATATACTTATGTAGGTATCTTTTTCTTTTAAGTTTACAGTTTTTCTTTAAGTAAATTTTACTTTCAGTTGCCATTGTTCCATACATATAAAATTAAAGCTCCTTCTTCCTGGAGTACTGCTAAGTGAATTTGTTTGCATTCATTTATATATTCAGTAGATAAACAAATAGAAAATGTTTACTCTTTAATATGTGTATGTAAATCTAGTTCCAGTACCAGCAGGAACTAATCCTCTAGGGTCATCCCTGAAGAAACTTGAGAAATAATTTTCCAAGGCTAGAGAGTTCCATAACTATAAGGCTTTTTTTTTTTTTTTCCTGAAATAAGCCTGATATAGAAGTTAAAGTATGAGATACGGGCAAAATAGTGAATAAAGAGGCTTATAAAATAAGATGCCAAATCTGGAACACACTGGAAGCAAAGTCAATCACTGAATAAACAGAGGGGACAGTAAAAAAATTGCAAAGACATAAATGGAAGTTTTACTCAACTCACGGGGGAAATCCTTCCACAATGTATTTTGTACACTTTGAATATCTTATATTTTCGGTTGTCAATTACACTTCAGTAGAGGCTTTCCTGTGGCTCTTAATCCTGGTGATTCAGTAAAGAATCCACCTGGAATGCAGGTAGACCAGAGTTTGACCTCTGGGTTGAGAAGATCCCCTGGTGAAAGAAATGGCAACCAACTGCAGTATTCTTGCCTGGAAATCCCATAGACAGAGGAGCCTGCGCGGCCACAGTCCATCAGGTCTCAAAAGAGTTGGACACGACTTAGTGACTAAACCATCACCATCACACTTCAGTTTACTAGGAGGCCAGGAAAGTTATGGATTAAAGGAATGGATTCTGGGCTATTCAGGAAAACTCTCTAGACCTTCCTGCTATGCCTTTGCCTTGTCAGACTGATGAAGTCTGACTGGACAGTTCCTTTTTGAAAGTGAAGATTTACCATGGATTCCTGTAAGGACCCAAGCACATTGGTCTGATTCACCTATTCTGATGCAGCCACCACAGCACACTAGCTACGGTCCATGGTCCCCTCACTGTTTCTAATCATTTCCAGTCTCTGGTGCCTTTGACTCATACATTACTTTTTATTTCTGCCCTTTTCCAGAGTTTCTTAGCTTTAGGCCCAAAGATTTTGTCCTAGAGATATCATCAGTCAATAAGACTGTTCTTTTCTTTCCACTTAATGAACCAATGAATCACTGCCTGCCAGGTTTTGGTTCTTCCAATTTGAATTGTTTATGCTGTGTCAAGATCTAGTTCACAGAGTGCTCCTGTTGTCTGTTCTCCTCCCTTCATGAAGTCTGGGTCCTGAGTTTCAGCTAGACTGTACTGGCTGGTCTCCTGGTAACTCAGATTCTTTTTCAGTGTGCCTATTTTCAACTAGGCTAAATACTATACGAGATTATGAATCCACACATCATAGACATGTTTACACTATGCTTTGCTATAATGGAGAGATGGTTTTTAAATAAGAACTGATTACAAGAAATGACATTAACTGTAGCTCAAGGAGATAAAGAATGGTGACCAGGGGTATCACTAAGTTATCTTCAGTGTATGAAAAATGACAATGCAAAATCCATGCTCAAAGCTAGAAGAGAACAGCAAAACAAGCATAATAATAAACGAATCACAAAAGAGGATGTGGCAATTTTTTAAAATAATATGCACATGGTGAGATTAAATCAAAAGAGTTTAAAGCAGTTGTAGGTATCTGATGAACTGATACCTGATATCTGATGAACTGATATTTAGGTAGGAGCATCTGTCAGGTTTTCCTTCAGTTTTGTTGTGTGAGATATCTCAGCATACTAACGAGAATGGATGCTGAAATCAGCTGGACTTGGGTTTGGATCTATTAATAGATTCTGCTTTCTACCAGTTACATGAACTTGGTGATACATTAAATTCTCTAAATCTAAATTCCTCATATGGAAAATGAGATTATGATGCCTACTTGAATGAATAAAAGTTCCCAATTGCAAGCAACTGAAGCCAAATTTGGGAGATATTTTTTTTGTGAAAATGAGTTTATCGCAAAGATTTGGAATTGTTTCAATGGGCTGAGCATTACTGAGCCAGGAACACATCTCCAAAGTCCATAGAACAAGCCAGATGAGAATTTTCAGAGTGCTGTTGTTAAGCAGTAATTACTTGAGCACGCAAAGCTAAGGCTGTGGGCATTGGAAACTAGGCTTGGCCTGTGAAATTGCTTCCTCAGATACCTAATTTCATGTTTCCCATTCTTTTATTAAAAAAAATTTTTTAAATGACAATAAATTAACCAATGGTACTTCAAGGGAAGATAAATGCAGCAAAAGCAAAAATATCTCATTAACTAAGGATTTTTCCCAAATAATTGTCTATGCCAATATCTCTATACCTACTTAATTATATGTTTCTATATTGCTGTAGCTGTCTAAATATCTCTATAAACATCTTAAGTGCTTTAGAAATATGATAGCAATAAAAAGTTGGAGTGAGGTCTTTGAAGGTGAAAATCTTCTTTACTAGACTTGAGATTCTTTTATATCACAGGGGTTTTCTATTTCTGTATTATTTTATTTTGGGAAAAAAAAGTCATCACCATTTTAAACTCCACATTGAGGTTCTATCTGTTTTTATTTCTTTTGTATCCATTTTTTAAAACTATATAACAAGATCTTGTTGTTTATGGAAAAACAGTGAAAAATTTGCAACATGTGAATGTGATAGTGGAGAAGAACTGTGACCTTACAAATCTTTAAAATCTTGAAGTTGTACAATACTTTCATCTTTTAACATGCTCTTCTGAATCAATACATCAGATTACAATAAGTACAGTTGTGAAAACTAGTTTTTGTTGGGAAACCATTAATTATATTAAAAGTAGTGAGACCATAAAAATAACTGAACATTAGTACAAGATAGTTGACATATGCAAATATGCATATATGTATGTTTTGTTGTTGTTCACAGTGAAAGTAAAAGCTTCTCAGTCATGCCCACTTGTTTGTAACCCTGTAGACTATGGCCTACAAGGCTCCTCTGTCTGTGGAATTCTCCAGGCTATAATACTTGAGTGGATAGCCTATCCCTTCTCCAGGGGATCTTCCCAACCCAAGGATTGAACACAGGTCTCTGTATTATAGGCAAACTCCTTACCATCTGAGCCACCAGGAAAGCCCAAGAATACTACAGTGGGTATCCAGCCTATCCCTTCTCCAGTGGATTTTCCCAACCCAGGAATCTAACTGGGGTCTCCTGCATTTTAGGTGAATTCTGTATCAGCTGAGCCACCAGGGAAGTCCCGAAGTTCATAATGCTGTTGTTGAGAAGTAATGTGTGGAACATGCACAGCTGAGGCTGTGGGTGTTGGAAACTGGGCTTGGCCTGTGGGATGTATGTTTTGTTGTTGTTCAGTCACTAAGTCACGTCCAACTCTTTGCAACCCCATGGACTGCAGCATATCAGGCTTCTCACTATCTCTCAGAGTTTGCTCAAACTTATGTCCACTGGGTTTGTAATACCATTCAACCATCTCATCCTCTGTGGTCCACTTCTAATCCAGCCCTCAATCTTTCTCAGCAACAAGGATTTTTCCAGTGAGTCAGCTCATTGAATTAGGTGGCCAAAGTATTGGAGCTTCAGCTTCAGCATCAGTCCTTCCAATGAATATTCAGGCTTGGTTTCCTGTAGGATTGACTGGTTTGATCTCCTTGCAGGCCAAGGGTCTCTCAAGAGTCTTCTGTAGCACCACATTTCAAAAGCATCAGTTCTTCAGCACTCAGCCTTCTTTATGGTCCTACTATCACATCCATACATGACTATCAGAAAAACGATAGCTTTGATATATGGAACTTTGTTAGCAAAGTGAACTCAGTGCTTTTAATACACTGGTTGGCCATAGCTTTTCTCATTGTTTTGTTTATCATAGTTTTTCTTCTAAATTTCTTTTTTCCTTCTAGGTATGTCATGGCTTTTCTTCCAAGGAGCAATTGTCTTAATTTCATGGCTGCAGTCACTGGCTACAGTGGTATTGGAGCCCAAGAAAAGAAAATCTTTCAGTTTTTCTACCTTTTATCCATATATTTGCCATGAAGTGATGGGACAAGATACCATGACCTTAGTTTTTTGAATGATAAACTTTAAGCCAGCTTTTTCACTCTTCTCTTTCACACTCATCAAGAGGTTCTTTAGTTCCTCTTTGCTTTCTGCCATTAGAGTGGTATCATCGGCACATTTACCATCCAGTGGATGTTAGCAATTTGATCTCTGATACCTCTGTTTTTTTCTAAATTCAGCTTAAAAATCTTGAATTTCTCAATTCACATATTGTTGAAGCCTAGCTTGAAGGATTTTGAGCACTACCTTACTACCATGTGAAATGAGCACAATTGTAAGGTAGTTTGAATATTCTTTGGAATTGGGATTGGAATGAAAACTGACCTTTTCCAGTCCTGTAGCCACTGCTGAGTTTTCCAAATTTGCTGGAATATTGAGTGAAGAAGTAAAGTGAAGTCGCTCA
The DNA here is from genome assembly GCF_003369695.1 of Bos indicus x Bos taurus. Classification (NCBI taxonomy): domain Eukaryota; kingdom Metazoa; phylum Chordata; class Mammalia; order Artiodactyla; family Bovidae; genus Bos; species Bos indicus x Bos taurus. The sequence continues at coordinate 44,881,453 of NC_040095.1, forward strand.
GTCGTGTCCAACTCTTTGCAACCCCATGGACTCTAGCCTACCAGGATCCTCGTCCATGGGATTTTCCAGGCAAGAGTACTGGAGTGGGTTGCCATTTCCTTCTCCAGGAGATCTTCCTGACCCAGGGATCGAACCCAGGTCTCCCACATAGTAGGCAGACTCTTTACCGTCTGAGCCACCAGGGAATATTGAGTGCAACACCTTAATAGCAGCGTCTTGTAGGATTTGAAATACTCAGCTGGAATTCCATCACCTCCTCTAGCTTTGTTCATAGTATTGCTTCCTAAGGCCCGACTGATTTCATACTCCAGGATGTCTGGCTCTAGGTAAGTGACAACACCATTGTGACCGGGTCATTAAGACATTTTTGTACAGTTCTTCTGTGTATTCTTACCTCCTCTTCTTAATATCTCTTGCTTCTGTTAGGTTAATACTGTTTCTGCCCTTTATTGTGCCCATCTTTGAATGAAAAGTTCCCTTGGTATCTCTAATTTTCTTTAAGAGATCTCTAGTCTTTCCCATTCTATCATTTTTTTCTATTTCTTTCCATTGTTCACTTAAGAAGACTTTCTTATCTCTCCCTGCTCTTCTCTGGATTTCTGCATTCAGTTGGGTATATCTTTCCTTTTCTCCTTTGCCTTTTGATTCTCTTCTTTCCTCAGCTATTTGTGAAGCCTCCATAGACAATCACTTTGCCTTCCTGCATGTTTTTTTTCTTTGAGATGGTTTTGGTCACCAACTCCTGTCATCAAATGTACAGTGTTTGGAACTTCCATCCATAGTTCTTAGGCATTCTACTGGATCTAATTCCTTGCATCTATTTATCACCTCCACTGTATAATAATATGGGATTTTACTCAGGTCATACCTGAATGGTCTAGTGTTTTTCCCTACTGTCTTAAGTTTAAGTTTTAATTTTACAATAAGGAGTTCATGATCTGAACTACAATCAGCTCCAGGTCTTGTTTTTGCTGACTGTGTAGCATTTCTCCATCTTCAGCAGCAAATAATATAATAAATCTGATTCTGGTATTTACTATCTTGTGATGTACATGTGTAATCTCTTGTTTATTGGAAGAGGATGTTTGCTGTGATCAGTGTGTTCTCTTGGTAAAACTCTGTTAGCCTTTGCCCTGTTTCATTTTGTACTCTAAAGCCAAACTTGCTTGTTACTCCAGGTATCTCTTGACTTCCTACATTTGTATTCCAGCCCCTTATGATGAAAAGGACATCTATTTTGGTGTTTGTTCTAGAAGATCTTGTAGGTCTTCATAGAACTGCTCAGCTTCACCTTCTTCAGCATTAGTGGCTGGGGCATAGACTTGCATTACTGTGGTTTCATGCTTTCCTTCGAAATGAGCTGACATCATTCAGACGTTTTTGAGATTGCACCCAGTACTGCATTCCAGTACTTGTTGACTCTGAAGGCTACTCCATTTCTTCTAATTCCTTTCCCACAGTAGTAGATACAATGATCATCTGAATTTGGCCGCTTTCATTCATTTAAGTTCACTGATTTCTAAAATGTTGATTTTCACTCTTGGTATCTGCTGCTTGACCACATCCAATTTGCCTTAATTTATGAGTCAAAAATCCAGATTATTATGCAATATTGTTCTTTACAGCATCAGACATTACTTTCACCACCAGGCACATACACAACTGGGCATAGCTTCTGCTTTGGCCCAGCCTCTTTATTCCTTCTGGAGCTATTTCCCCACTCTTCCCCAGTTGCATATTGGACACCTACTGACCTAGGGGGCTCCTCTTCCAGTTTCATATCATTTTGCCTTTTAATGCATTGCATGGGGTTCTCTTGGCAAGAATACTGAAGTGGTTTACCATTTCCTTCTCCAGTGGACTATGTTAGTCAGAACTCCACCATGTCCTGTTCATCCTGGGTGGCCCTGTATTGCATGGCTCATAGCTCACTGAGTTACACAAGACTGTGATCATTTTGGCTAGCTTTCTGTGATTGTTGCTTTCATTCTGGAGGATGTGAGATTTTAGTTCTTGCTTCTTCTCTTTGCCCTCTGATGAATGAGGACAAGAGGCTTGCTTGTACAAGCTTCCTATTGGGAAGTACTGGCTGTGGGGAAAACTGGATCCTCCTCTGTTGGGCAGGGTAATGCTCAGAAAATTTTTAATCCAATTTTCATATATATGTATATAGATATTTATGCACATATGCACACATACATATATGTATATTTATATATGTAAACTACATATTGTGTAGGCTAAAACATCACAAGTTTATTACATTTAAAGTTTTGGTGATCAGCAATTAACACAGGTGTCTTGGGCTACAATGATCACAATGTCAGGCAAGGCTGTCTTGCTTCTGAAGGCTCTAGGACAGTGGTCCCAAACTTTTTTTTCACCAGGGACAGGTTTCTGGAAGACATTTTTTTCAGACTTGGGATGAGGATGATTTTAGGATGATTCAAGCTCCTTACACTTACGGTGCACTTTATGCCTATCGTCATTACTTTAGCTGCACTTCAGATCATCACGCATTGGCTCCCAAAGGTTAGGAACCCCTGTGGTAAGAAGAATCTCTTTCCTTGTTTTTTCCAAGTTCCATAGTTTGTCCACCTTCTTTGGCTTATGGTTCCGACCATCTTCCAAGCCAACAGTGGCCAGTCAAGTCTCTCTCGTATCATATTACTCTGATACTTACTCTTCTGCTCTGTCTTCCATATTCAAGGACAGAAGCTGCATCCATTACTCACTGTGTACCTGTGCAATTGTGGAGATCAGAGGTCCAGTGGGTTTTATAAGGGTCATATCAAGGTGTCAGCAGGTGTTTGTTTCTTATGGAGGCTCTAGGGGAGATCCTGTTTCCCTGCCTTTTCCAGTTTCTAAGGCTATACAAGTTTAGAGTGACTCATGTTGGGATCAGTGCTCAGTCATTTACTATTTGTGTAATATTGGGAGGTTATATCCCTCAGAAGCTCAATATATTTGCATATATAATGGAATGTGTGTTAGTCACTCAGTTGTGGCTGATTCTTTGTGACCCCATGGACTATAGCCTGCCAGGCTCCTCTGTCCATGGAATTCTCCAGACAAGAATACTAGAATGGGTTACCCTTTCCTTCTCCAAACCCAGGGATTGAAACCAGGTCTCCTGCATTTCAGGCCGATTCTTTACTATCTGATCTACCGGGGAAGCCCTATTTAATGGAATAAGAGTAGTATATAATTCATAGGACAGTGATTCAAAAAATGTGCTTAGTCACTCATTCATGTTCAACTCTTTGTGACCCCAAGGACTGTAGCCTGCCAGGCTCCTCTGTCCATTGGGATTCTCTAGGCAAGAAAACTGGAGTGGGTTGCCATGCCCTCCTCTAGGGGATTTTCCCAACCCAGGGATAGAATCCAGGTCTCCCAAATTGCAGGCAGATTCTTTACTTTCTGAATCACCAGGGAAGCCCAATTCAAACAATGGAACTCACTAAAAGTATCTTAACACATTTTGTCAAAAGTGATTCCTGAACCTACCTCCAAGAATTTGATTTTGTAGGTCAGGGTTGCTTCCCTGAATTTGTGTTAACAATTTGATAGAAAGGAAAAAAAAAGAACATCAGAGATGTTTACAAAGGAATATTTCTATTTAAAGGCTTTTAGAAGAACACTATGCATAAAAACTCAGAACGTTGACAAAACTATTACTATGATAATGGATATGTGTCTGTGCTGTTGTGCATTTATGTATAAATGTTTGCAATCATTTGTTACTTTTAACTACACTGTTTTTTGAGATTCCATATAGTAGATGCAAAATTTAGCCTTGAATCATTATTTTTAAAAAATTAGCAATTTTGATTTTCATATTTTAAAAACTTTAAATATGAAGGTCAATATTAATGACTAGCTTATAGATGACAATTTTAAGTGATGATTTTATTTTCAATAGTGAAAATTATCTACAACAATTTTAGTTTTAATTAAAAAGATTTTGGTCTCATGATCACAAGGTAATTGAAACTTTTCAACACCAATACAGTAATTGAGTAATCTTACATTGAGAGCTGGAGCTTAAAGAAGGCTCAGAGTCAAAGAATTGATGCTTTTGAACTGTAGTTTTGGAAAAAGGCTCTTGAGAGTTCCTTAGACAGCAAAGAAATCAAACCAGTCAGTCCTTAAAGGACATCAACCCTGAATATTCATTGGAAGGACTGATGCTGAAACTCCAGTACTTTGGCCACCTGATGAGAAGAGCTGACTCACTGGAAAAGACCCTGGTGCTGGGCAAGATTGAAAGCAGGAGAAGAGGGCGACAGAGGATGAGATGGTTGGATGACATCATCGACTCAAAGGACATGAGTTTGAGCAATCTCTGGGAGATAATAAATGACAGGAAAGCCTCTGCTGCGGTCCATGGAGTCCCAAAGAATAGGATATGACTGAGCAATTGAACAAAAACAATAAAAACAATAGAATAAATAGATGCAAAGCTTATGGGTACAAGTTTAAACAAACAAAAAAAATTGTAATTGAGTTTAAACTAGCACCTAGATTCATTCTCATGCTATGAAAACCATGAGAAATCTGAAAGTCGTTAGGGAGAGATTAAGAATGAACTTTAATTGAATTTTTGAGTAGCTGACTAAGGATATTACTATGAGAAGTATATTTTTATTTTCAATATACAGTCCTTAATATTGACACATATTTGACATTTCAAAGTAAACTAAATAAAAAATGCCCATACTCTTAATTGTTCTTTAATTTTTATTATTAGCTTGCAGCTTTTTATTTGGTATAATCTTGATTCAGTTTCTCAAATAGCTTTGGTATTGATCCTCTAAATATGTTTAAGAACTTGACTGTCAAAATTTCTGAGTGAGTTTCTTTTCTTTAATACTGTTTCCTCTACCTTCTGGGATAATATAACTTTGAAAAAAGAGATAAACATTGACAAGTGGAAGGAGTTTTCTGGTCACCTGAAGAATAGTTTTCCCACTTCTAATTAATCACATGTCAGCTGCTGGGCATGTGTAATTAATGGCTCATACCCCCAAAGCTATTATGTATAAACACATTGCTTATCTGGTTAGAGAAATAGTAGCATGCTGATGATCACTGCAATGAGAATGCCTTGCTAATCTGGTCTTTAACTATTGAAGGCAGTGCATTAATTCATGTCAGTATGAAAATAGCAAACAGATTAGTTGGAAATAAAATGCATAGAATGATGCAGCATAAACATTCATTTACACATATTCATATACATATTATATAAAGACAAAATCAACTTAACTGCATTGCATACATTGTTTTACTATGAACATGGCAGAGGCACAATAAAAATAGGTAGAAGAATCTGGCTTCAAAGAGCTACTGTAACCCTTGCTAACTATAGAAATTAGAAGAATTAGTTAATTTTTTGAATTGTCTTTTTCTCAAATGTAAAAGAAGGAAACATCATTCCAACTGTAAAGATTTTCAGAAATACATATAATGACTTTTTTATTTGGTTTTTAATTTTGAGCTAAAACTGACATATAACATTGAGTAATTTTACTTATTTTTTTAAATTGAAGTATGCTTCATTTACAATGTTGTGTTATTAATAGTTTCAGGTGTACAGCACAGTGATTCAGATATATATTTATATTCTTTTTCAAATAGTTTTCCCTTTTAGGTTATTATAAAATAACAGTGAGTAATTTTAAAGTATACAATGTGTTGATTTGATACAGTTAAATATATGATCTCTACCATAGTGCTAGTTGGCACCTCTATCATACCACATAGTATTTCTTTTTTGTGGTGAGAAAAATTAAGATCTAGTCTCTTACCAACTTGAAGTTTGTATTAAGTTCTGTTGATTATGATCACTATGATCTACGTTAGATTTCAGGAACTTATTTACCTACTCAATTGCAAATTTGTACACTTAAACAGCACCTCCCTAATATCCCTAACTCCCCGTTAACCACCTGGTAACTCTTGGTAACTACCATCCTATTCTCTTGTTTTTTGAGTTTGGATTTTTCAGATTTCACATATAAGTGATATTGAACGTTTGTCTTTGACTTACGTCACATAGCATAATGCTCTCAAGGTCCTTCCATGGTAGGTACAAGTGGTAGGATTTTCTTCTCTGTCATGGCTGAATACTATTCCATTATACGTATATATTGATATGTGTGTGTGTATATATACATATATATATATATATTCTCTTAATCACCTCATCCCTTGCCACACACTTAGATCACTTAGATTGTTTTTATATTTTGTCTATTGTGAATAGTGCTGCAATAAATATGATAGTAAAGACATATTTCAGTATCTTGCTTTCATCTCCTTTGGCTATATACTCAGAAGTAAAATGATTAATTGGAACTTTACCCCAAGGCAACAGATAATATTGATAAGACACCATGGTTATTTGCAAAAGTAGAAATCTTCAAACAGCATACTGAAAGCTAGCTACACAACTCTTAAAACTGTAACCTATATTAAAGATATAAATAAAGATTATTGGGAGACTTGGAAGATAATTTATTCAAAGAGAGCTACTGATTTGCTATAAACATTTTCTCTACAAGTTTGGAAAAAGGAGGATTTCCCTGAGAACTCAGAACTAGAGAGAAGAGCTTAGCATATAGCCAAGTCAAGACATAGAATATAAAGCTACTACAGTTGGGGCTGGGAGATCCAATGGGCTAGTGTTTAACACTTTTCAGCTGATTTTAAAGTTTGAGAAAAGTCTGTTTAGTGCTGAAGAAAACCTGAGGGGACATAGCTATCTGCAGACAGATTCTTACTGCTTGAGTTTGTTTTCTGTGGAACACAATAGATACAATGTATGAGGGACAGCCAGGGTGAGACCATATTAAGAGAGGAGTTGTGTGCTCAGTTGTGTCCGACTCTTTGTGACCTTGTAGACTGTAGCCTGCCAGGCTTCTCTGTCCATGGGATTTCTAAGACAAGAATACTGGAGTGGAATGCCATTTCCTCCTCCAGGGGATCTTCCAGACCCAGGGATTGAACCTGTATCTCCTGCTTTGGCAGGTGGATTCTTTTCCACGGAGCCACATTGGAAGTGGGAGATCACTTTATGTCCTGTCCAAAATGGTTCTTGGAGTAGTGAGTGACAGCAGTAGGAAGAAGCTGAAGGTATTGCTGCATTCCTGGGTGGGCATTACTAACAACAACAAGTGAAGGATTTCTAGTGTCAAGATGTCTGCTGGGAAGACACACAAATGCTGCCTCAAAGCAATAAAAAAGAAGTTTTATATGTTTTAAACTGTTTTAATCAAGTGAGAATTTACTGGTATTCCTCCTTCTTCTTCCCTCTCTTTTTCTGCTTTCTTGACCTGTTAGAAATAGAAACTAGCTTGTTAAAACAAAGTAGGAAGTTGAAAATGGTGGGGGAGGAAGAAGATTTTTTATCCCCTTACCATGATTTAGGACTATCACACTTTGCCAGCCATTGTTGATGAAGACAATATAAACTAAAAAATTAGAATGCTTAAGGAACTAGATATTGTATATTACTGAAATGAGCTTCTTTGGCAAATTTAACCTTATCTAAGGAACACATATGTGAACCGTGAACTTCCAGATGTTCAAGTTAGTTTTAGGAAAGGCAGAGTAACCAGAGATCAAATTGCCACTATCTGCTGGATCATGGAAAAATGAAGAGAGTTCCAGAAAAACATCTATTTCTGCTTTATTGACTATGCCAAAGCCTTTGACTATGTGGATTATAATAAACTGTGGAAAATTCTGAAAGGGATGGGAATACCAGACCACCTGAACTGCCTCTTGAGAAACTTATATGCAGGTCAGGAAGCAACAGTTAGAACTGGACATGGAACAACAGACTGGTTCCAAATAGGAAAAGGAGGATGGTAAGGCTGTATATTGGCACCCTGCTTATTTAACTTGTATGCAGAGTACCTCATGAGAAACCCTGGGCTGGAAGAAGCACAAGCTGGAATCAAGATTGCCGGCAGAAATATCAATAATCTAAGATATGCAGATGATACCACCCTTATGGCAGAGGGTCAAGAGGAACTAAAAAGCCTCTTGATGAAAGTGAAAGTGGAGAGTGAAAAAGTTGGCTTAAAGCTCAACATTCAGAAAACGAAGATCATGGCATCTGGTCCCATCACTTCATGGGAAATAGGGAAACAGTGTCAGACTTTATTTTTCTGGGCTCCAAAATCACTGCAGATGGTGACTGCAGCCATAAAATTAAAAGACGCTTACTCCTTGGAAGGAAAGTTATGACCAACCTAGGTATCATATTCAAAAGCAGAGACATTACTTTGCCAACAAAGGTGCATCTAGTCAAGGCTATGGTTTTTCCTGTGGTCATGTATGGATGTGAGAGTTGGACTGTGAAGAAAGCTGAGCACCAAAGAATTGATGCTTTTGAACTGTGGTGTTGGAGAAGACTCTTGAGAGTCCCTTGGACTGCAAGGAGATCCACCAAGTCCATTCTGAAGGAGATCAGCCCTGGGATTTCTTTGGAGGGAATGATGGTGAAGCTGAAACTCCAGTACTTTGGCCACCTCATGTGAAGAGTTGACTCATTGGAAAAGACTCTGCTGCTGGGAGGGACTGGGGGCAGGAGGATAAGGGGATGGCAGAGGATGAGATGTCTGGATGGCATCACTGACTCGATGGACATGAGTTTGGGTGAACTCTGGGAGTTGGTGATGGACAGGGAGGCCTGGCGTGTTATGATTCATGGGGTCGCAAAGAGTCAGACACGACTGAGCGACTGAACTGAACTGAACTGAACTGAAGGAACAAATCCTGGAGGAGGGCATGACAATCCACTCCAGTATTCTTGCCTGTAGAATCCCCATGGACAAAGGCGTCTGGCGGGCTATAGTCCATAGGGTGGCAAAGAGTCTGACCTGACTGAAGCAACTTAGCATGCATACATGCAAGGAACAAAGAGTAATCAGAAGAGTTATTCATGGCAGGTTAAAATTAGCCTACTGAATAAAATCAGAGCAACTGTAGAAAAAATATCTATGGAATATCATTTAATCCTACCACTTATGCTTCTGCAATACACTTGTTCTATTGCAATAGAATTGCTTTTAAAATATAATTTTTGTCTCTTCATTTTAAGTAATTCATTTTGACAGTGAAAATTCTGTCTCCCAAATATTTTGATCCTGCTATTTTAGTTTTCTCCACTGGAAAGAATGGTTGCTGATGAATGACATAATTGGGATTATATATTTAGATAATAAGAAATACTAATAATCTAGTTATCTCTCAAGATGCTTTCTCACAATTTTCTTATAGATTAATTTAAATATGTAGCATATAGATAATAAATATTACAAGTATAATTTCCACAAAAGTTAACTTTTAGTAACTAAAATGGCATCCAACAGCATTATTTAATAGAAATAATAAAGTCATCACATTAAAATTTAGTTTGTCTATATTGATCCTGGAAGGTTGAGTCTGAGACACAATATAGGAATATATTATTGCAATATTTATTATACATTTTGGGAAAAATTATAACATCTATGTGGAAAATAAAACATTGTCTACCATCTAGAAGGAAAGGAAGAAGAGTGTGGTAACTAAAATGTAAGACAAAAATATGTCTAATGGTACAAACTTGTAACTAGAAGTCTTGATGCACAGTATAAGGAATATACACAATAATATTGTATTATAATCATCAAACTTGCTGAGACTAGATCTTAATTTTCCCATTCCAAAAAAGAAAGACTAATTATATGTTGTGATAGAAGTCCTATTGTAGACACCATACTACAATATATAAATGTAACAAATCATATTGTATACCTTAAATACACATACTGTATTATATGTCAAATGTTTTTCAATTAAAAATGGCAAAACAAGAATTTCAAAAAGAATAGAACAATCATGTCAATTATCTGATACTAATCAGTGAGATAAAATAAAATGAACATTGGTAGTTAATCATTGATTTTAGCAAATTTGAAATTATTGGCGATTTTCTCTAGGGGAGAATTTAGTAATGCAGTGGGGAAAAAGACTGGGTAAAGCAGCTGAAGAGAGAATGGGAAAGAGGATTTAGAGGCAGGTAATTGATTCTTCTGGGGAAGGAAATGGCAGCCAGCAACAGGACTCTTGCCTGGAGAATTCCATGAGAGCCTGGTAGGCTACAGTCCATGGTGTCACAAAGAGTCAGACACAACTGAGCGACTTCACTTTTTTTTCACTTTTAATTCATTCTTCAAAGGAATTTGGTTGTGAAGGAGGAGCAGTGATATGGGTAGAAGCAGATGGAAAATGTGAAATAAGGAAAAGTTTTTATTTTTCAGAAGGCAAAATTAATACCTTAATGTTATATGCAAACTTTTTTTTTATTCTTTGTATTATACATATTTCCACATGTTCAGTCAGTTCATTTCAGTTATTTAGTCATGTCTGACACTTGGCGACTCCATGGACCGCAGCATGCCAAGCATCACTGTCCATCACCAACTCCGGAGTTTACTCAAACTCATGTCCATGGAGTTGGTGATGCCATCCAACCATCTCAACCTCAGTCATTCCCTTCTCCTCCTGCCTTCAATCTTTCCAAGCATCAGGGTCTTTTCCAATGAGTTAGTTCTTCCCAACAGGAGGCCAAAAGTATTGCAGTTTCAGCTTCAGCATCAGTCCTTCCAATGAATATTCGGGACTGATTTTCTTTATGATGGACTGGTTGGATCTTCCTGCAGTCCAAGGGACTCTCAAGAGTCTTCTCCAACACCACAGTTCAAAAGTATCAATTCTTCAGTGCTCAACTTTCTTTATAGTCCAACACTGACATCCATATATGACTACTGGAAAAACCATAGCCTTGATTAGACAGACCTTTATTGGCAAAGTAATGCCCCTGCTTTTTAATATACTGTCTAGGTTGGTCATAACTATTCTTCCAAGTAACAAGCATCCTTGAATTTCATGGCTGCAATCACCATCAGCAGTGAATTCAGAATCCAAAAAAAAAAAAAAAAAAGAAGTCTCTCACTGTTTCCATGTTTCCCCATCTATTTACCATGAAGTTATAGAACCAGATGCCATGATCTTAGTTTTCTGAATGTTGAGTTTTAAGTCAACTTTTTCACTCTCCTCTTTCACTTTCATCAAGAGGCTTTTTAGTTCTTTGCTTACTGCCGTTAAGGGTGGTATCATCTGCATATCTGAAGTGATTGATATTTCTCCCGGCAATCTTGATTCCAGCTCGTGCTTCATCCAGCCTAATGTTTCTCATGATGTACTCTGCATATAGGTTATATAAGCAGGATGACAACATATAGCCTTGACATACTCCTTTCCCTATTTGGAACCAGTCTGTTGTTTCATGTTGAGTTCTAACTATTGCTTCCTGATCTGCATACAGATTTCTCAAAAGGCAGATCAGGTGGTCTGGTATTCCCTTCTCTTGAAGAATTTTCCACGGTTTATTGTGAGCCACAGAGTCAAAGGCTTTGGCATGGTCAATAAAGCAGAAATAGATGTTATTCTGGAACACTCTTCTTTTTCAGTGATCCAACAGAAATTGGCAATTTGGTCTCTGGTCCCTCTGCCTTTTCTACAACCAGATTGAACATCTGGAATTTCACAGTTCATGTCCTGTTGAAGCATTGCTTGGAGAATTTTGAGCATTATTTTCTTAGCATGTGAGATGAGTGCAATTGTGCAGTAGTTTGAACATTCTTTGGCATTGCCTTTCTTTGGGATTGGAATGAAAACTAACCTTTTCCACTCCTGTGGCCACTGCTGAGTAGTCCAAAATGCTGGCATATTGCATGCAGCACTTTCACAGCATCGTCTTTTAGGATTAGAAATAGCTCAACTGGAATTCCATCACCTCCACTAGCTTTGTTCGTAGTGATGCTTTCTAAGGCCCACTTAACTTCACATTCCAGGATGTCTGGGTCTAAATGAGTGATCATACCATCGTGATTATCTGGGTTGTGAACCTCTTTTTTGTACAGTTCTTCTGTGTATTCTTGCCACCTCTTCTTAATATCTTCTGCTTTTGTTAGGTCCCTCCCATTTCTGTCCTTTGTTGAGCCAATCTTTGCATGAAACGTTCCCATGGTATCTTTAATTTTCTTGAAGAGATCATTAGTCTTTCCCATTCTGTTGTTTTCCTTTATTTCTTTGCATTGATCACTGAGGAGGACTTTCTTATCTCTCCTTGCCATTCTTTGGAACTCTGCATTCAAATGGGTATATCTTTCCTTTTCTCCTTTTCCTTTTGCTTCTCTTCTTTTCTCAGCTATTTGTAAGGCCTCCTCAGAAAACCATTTTGCTTTTTTGAATTTCTTTTTCTTGGGGATGGTCTTATTCCCGCCTCTTGTATAAAGTCATCAACCTCCGTCCATAGTTCTTCAGGCACTGTGTTACCAGATCTAATCTCTTGAATCTATTTCTCACTTCCACTGTCTAATCCTAAGGGATTTGTTTTAGGTCATGCCTGAATGGTCTAGTGGTTTTACCTACTTTCTTCCATTTAATTCTGAATTTCACAATAAGGAGTTCATGATATGAGCCATAGTCAGCTCCTGGTATTGTTTTTGCTGACTGTATAGGGCTTCTCCATCCATGGCTGCAAAGAATATAATCAATCTGATTTCAGTATTGACAATCTGGTAATGTACATGTGTAGAGTCTTCTCTTGTGTTGTTGGAAGAGGGTGTTTGCTATGACCAGTGCATTGTCATGACAAAACCCTATTAGCCTTTGTCCTGCTTCATTCTGTACTCAAAGGCCAAATTTGCCTGTTACTCCAGGTATTTCTTGACTTTCCCATGTTAATATATATTGTATCTACTTTATCTTTACTTATGTTAACAAGTTTCCAGTGGATAGCACTTAAGTTGTTTTATGCTTTTTGAAATTAAAAGCAATGAAACAACCATTGCTATAATTTTATATACATGTACATATTTACTTATAGGATGAATTTTTGAAAGTAAAAACACCAAGTTCAAGATTATATATAGATGAAGAAGCAATATTACCAAATTGTTTTCCAAAACATCTGCACCAATTTAAATTTCTAAAATACTGTTTGTGAAATATCTGTTATTCACACTATCATTAATATAATGTATAGTCAAATGCTTGTTTCATCAGTTAATTTGGGAGAAATTATACTTTATATGCTTTTTGTAATAGCATATAACAAACTTTGTGGATGCATAACACATATTCTAGTTTAAGTCTCTTAAATGTCTGTTTGAAATCCTTTTGCCAATGATGTATTTAATTTTTTTCTTATTAAATCACAAAGAAAAATGTTACACAGATAGAAATTTTCATACAATGACCAAAATAACAAATATATTTCCTGTTATTTGTAATAATAAAGTAGAAGTATAAGGCAGTAGCTGGCCAATGGTTTTGACAAAACATATATTGTTTATTTGAATTTGAGTTTAAAATTACAATTTTATCTGTATATTTTCTGCACACAAAGTGATGTCTAAATTTTATTTTAAGAATATAAGTGTTAAAAGCATAGTGAGTAATTGTCCCTGGTTTCCTGGATGAGTTTGCTAATATGCTGATTAATTTTAATATTCAGTGGTTTTCTCAAATTATCTTTTTGGGTGAGAATAACAGTTCACACAGAGAAAGCTCTGTTGGAAATAAGCAGCCTCAAACACTTGTAGGCCTTTTCCTCTATCCTGAGAATGGCATAACACTAGATCTTACATACTCACAATATATACAAGAATTAAAAGGAGGATAACTTACTTTCTTGGATTAAAAAGAAAAAAAAAAAAAAAACATTTATCACCAGGATTAGAGTAAACTGCATGATGAAACACTTTCTCTCCAACATTTCTCTTGTAATTTGACTCTAGAGATCTTTTTCCATAAAACAAACAAACAAACAAAATCCCCTACTTTGGTGTCTTCTATTATTTCCCCTCATTCTGTGTGTTGTCTCTATCCAAAGCTACTTAAAGAGACAATCAGTCATGTTTGGTTAAGTCCTAACCACAATTCCTGGGGTTTCCCAGGTAGCACCTCTAATGGTAAAGGACTCACATGCCAATGCAGGAGATGTAAGAGATGCAGATTTGATCTTTGGGTTGGGAAGATCCTCTGCAGGAGTACACAGTAACCAATTCCAGTGTTCTTGCCTGGAGAATCCCAAGGACAGAGCAGCCTGACAGGGGCAATCTACAGAGTCACAAAGAGTAGGACACAATTGAAACAACTTAGCATGCACCCACAATACCTAGTTTTACACTAAAAGCCCAATCTTCATATATTAATACATTAACATTGTAAAGTATTAAGGGTTAGGGCTTCAGCCTATGAATTTTAAGGAATAGAGTTCAGCTATAAGATCAATTTGTCTTAGGCTCTTGACTTTGAGACCAATAATGGATCAAACCTGACCTAATTTAAATATGGAGAGATAAAGTATAATAAACAGAGATAAAGTATAATAATACCTTGGAATCCTGGGATTAAAGAACAAGGATGGGAATGATGAGACTCAGGACAAGAATAGAGATATTAAGTGTTTTCCATTGGCAGGATTCAAGACCTCCTACACGGTTGGGTTTAAAGATTTGTATAAACCCAAATGTTTATTCAATAATGTCTCCACTTACTTTTCAACAAAAACACAAAGGAAACTGAAGGTGGTTTAGCATTAGTTAAATAGGTTTGGATTTATAATAATAAACATAGCATATCTAAATAAATATTGCACTTGTAACGCCTATGCTAAAATATTTTGCTGATTGTGAAAAACATGGTAGGACAAAGAATTTTTCGTTATGGCCTCTGTATACTCTTGTCCCCTGAAGCTCTTTATCTCATGACCTCTTGAAAATAAATTTAGTTCTTCAGTGTTCATTAGCCCCTCTTGATAATATCCAAGTTACCCCCTAAACAACCGTTAGGTCATAAAACCCAATCCTTCCTCTTCCAAGAATCATCCTTGACCAACAATTTCAGAATTTCACAGAACTCCAAAATTAACAGAACTTTGGCTGACCCAATCCTGCTAAAGCCCTTTGAAGTATTCCTTCCTCTTGCCTAAATTAAAATACTCTTACGGAGTCTTCAAATAAAAGCTCTCACTGATATTAGAAAATTAACTATACTAATGCATATATATGGAATTTAGAAAGATGGTAACGATAACCCTGTATGCGAGACAGCAAGAGACACAGACATATAGAACAATCTTTTGGACTCTGTGGGAGAGGGAGAGGGTGGGATGATTTGGGAGAATGGCACTGAAACATGTATAATATCATATAAGAGATGAATTGCCTGTCCAGGTTCGATGCATGATACAGGATGCTTGGGGCTGGTGCACTGGGATGACCCAGAGGGATGGTATGGTATGACCCAGAGGGGGCTTCAGGATGGAGAACATGTGTATACCCGTGGCGGATTCATGTTGATGTATGGCAAAACCATTATAATATTGTAAAGTAATTAGCCTCCAGTTAAAATAAATACATTTATAATAAAAATAAAATAAAAATTATTACTAACAAAAGAAAATTAACTTTTAAAGAATCACACAGAATAGATGATGTAAAACATAAAACATGCATTAAACATATGACATCCCTCCATTTCATTAACAGTCAAACCTGCTTTTGAAATAGACAATGATAATTTAAAATTTCAGGGTATTAACTACTAGGCCCATTTGAGCTTCATTTTCAAATTACAGATTGCCCAGAATTGTCTTTCTAAAATATTCTGAATTGAAATACTACATAAAAAATGGATGGTTGGTTTTTAAAACAGTAAACAAGAACAGACAAGCAAAAACATATCTACCAAATGATCTTCTTATCTATCTGGTCATATTATGGACACAATTATAATTGGTGGTAAATCCTCCTTTTTTATATTTCAAGGAATAAGTTTCTTTAGGCTTTCTCTGCTTTGGAAACACTCAGGTGTGATTTCTGGTTTCAGCCAATTTCCATCAAGTTTCTCAGATTGACACAACCAGATATATCATTTGCATGCTCAGTTGTTCCGTCATGTCTGACTCTCGTGACTCCATGGACTATAGCTTCCCAGATTCCCCTGTCCGTGGGATTTTCCAGGCAAGAATACTGGAGTGGGTTGCCATTCCTTCTCCAGGGATCTTTCTGACCCCTGAACCCTCATCTCCTGAGTCTCTTGCATTGGCAGGCAGATTCTCGCCACTGAGCCACCTGGAAAGTCCCATACCATTTGTAGTATATCTTAAAATTTAATATACATTCGATTTGAATTATTTGAGAATCTTTTAACAATGAGATTTTAATTTTGCAATTTTAGGTGTATCCCAATTTTCTGTAATTCTAGCAAATTTTTGAGTGATTCCAGTGGTTTTGGACAATAGGAGATACTTTGAATAGCAAGGCTTTAAATTGTCAAATCTATTCAGCTCAATTTTGTTATATAAAGTCTAATAGGAATCTCATAATCTGTCTCCTCATGACATTTGCTTTGGTCCAGCCTCTTCCTGCTGCTAAGTTGCTTCAGTTGTGTCCGACTCTGTGCGACCCCATAGACGGCAGCCTACCAGGCTCCCCCGTCCCCAGGATTCTCCAGGCAAGAACACTGGAGTGGGTTGCCATTTCCTTCTCCGCCAGCCTCTTCCACCTCCCTGGTATTTCTCATATTTTCTATAGACTTTATATGTCTTTCTGTTTATACCACTATTTAACTTTTGGTTACAAGCTTTTAACAAAGTGGTGATTTTCCAATCATTTCCCATCAAAACAGTTAGTTATACCCACAATGTTGCACATTGTTTTTCCTATCTGGTGTTATAGCGGGCATTTCCTTGACCAAGCCTGTTAGAATTAATTATATTTCCCCAATTCAACAAAACACATGGGTTAAGGCAGGACAACCTAAATGTTTACTAAGGAAACAAACAAACAAACCATATCCCCCAAAATGCAGAAAGAAATGGATTTACAGAAATTTTCAAAGTATTGAATTTATTCTTTAAAAACCTTATGCTATAAATGCTGCTGCTAAGTCACTTCAGTGGTGTCCGACTCTGTGTGACCCCGTAGACGGCAGCCACCAGGCTCCCCCGTCCCTGGGATTCTCCAGGCAAGAACACTGGAGTGGGTTGCCATTTCCTTCTCCAATGCAGGAAAGTGAAAATGAAAGTGAAGTTGCTCAGTTGTGTCCAACTCTTAGCGACCCCATGGACTGCAGCCTACCAGGCTCCTTCATTCATGGGATTTTCCAGGCAAGAGTACTGAAGTGGGGCGCCATTGCCTTCTCCGGCTATAAATGCTAACTTTCCAGTATACCTAAAGTATCTAATGCTAGATATTTACTCTGATGAGTGTCCGTAGTTTGGTTCATGCTCTGCTTCCACATTTGGCTTTTTTTCTGTTAGCTCAGAGAATTTTCAGGCTCTCTTATGAAATAATAAGTAAATTAGAGGGACCTAAGGACTTTGATAATAGAGAATAACAACAATTAAATTTGATGGTGACAGTCAATCATTTTATAGTGGTTATTCATCTTCCACAATTTCAATACTCTCTACTTTAGGAGATGCGATAAATTTCTTTAGGAAAGGTAAAGAATCACTAACTGAATTAAGTTCAAATAGGGAATGCATATTCAAATGCAAAATTTTCTTTAAAACAAAATATCTCATACACCACCGGCAATCTAAATTCCACATTTACCACCTATGCATTTAAATCCTGTAATTTCAGTCTGTTTTGCAACCAGAAAATTACTCTTTCTCTTCCCCAAATTACCCTACTCTGCTGTCACATCATTAAAACAGACATTTTGAAAATCAGGTTAACTACAGAGTTGAGCACATCATAGTTAACTTAGTTTCTTCCAGGGTTGCTGTCCCTTTGCCCCTGGTATTTAACGAACCTTGCTGAATGCTGTTTTTGTTGTTTTCGTTAACAAGAAAATATCTTGAGAGAAAACATCTACAGAGTATAATGAATGAAACGGCCCTTAAATGCATGCAAACATCCAATGAGCTTTGTTTCTTGTGTCTGCTCAGGGAAACTATTAACTGGCAAAGAAGTATATTTAGACTTTAAAATAGATGCTGCTAAGCACCAAGTGTTTAGACTGACTTGATGTCGATTCATTGTTTTTTTCAAGCTTCCCTGCTGTTTACAATACCAAAGCATACAGATATGTAAAACATCAATTTAACTATAATCCTAACTGCATCCTTACAGAGCAAATGACACAAAAATCTACACAATGACTCAAAAACTCCTGTCTTGGAAAGAGTAAAATATATCTCTTTCAGAGCAAATAGTTTACTGTAATGTTTGCTATCAAAAATCATTGAGTTGCTTATCACTAAGCAGCAGGGCTGAGTATCTGAACAGGATTTCAGCTTTTAATATGACAAAAACATCAGGTGTTTTTGTCAAGTATTTTGTAATATTGAATTCAAGGAATTAAACCATTAAAATATACCTATGAATAATTATAGATAAGTGCCCTTACTTCATTTTAAAAATCTAGCAATTAAAAAAGTTTTACTTTGAGTTTTTACCCTACTTTAGTATTTATGTTAAACCTAAAGGGAAAGGAATGAAATTTGGAGCAAGAAATATTCAAATTTTGGTACTGTCCACTTAACCTAGCTTGATTCTCATTTAACTCATCTGCAAAATGAGACACAGTTTATATACTCAGTTCAATTCAGTTCAGTTCAGTCCCTCAGTCGTGTCCCACTCTTTGCGACCCCATGAATTGCAGCACGCCAGAACTGGACATGGAACAACAGACTGGTTCCAAATAGAAAAAGAAGTATGTCAAGGCTATATATTGTCCTCTGATGTTTTGTTTGCCAAATTTCCTGGGTACAGATAATGTATATGAATTTACTTGTGATGTGCAGACTGGATTATCAGCTAGCAATACCTTTTATAGGCCCAACACAAGTTCAAAGCATTGAAAAGTGCCATACTCTTGAATCACCAGAATCTTCTATCCAGCATCGCATGCTTAGATTCCTCTTCTGGCTCAGGGATCTTCCCTTTTATCCATTTGTTCCTGAAATTTTTAAGCTTATTAGCTACAGTCCATTTATAGCTTCTTCATAAAAGGTTTGCTCTGATCTCTGTACCTTGTCTGTCTCCTGTTGACTCTGGAAAAATTTAACACATTAATCTAGACAGTAATCACAAGCAGATATGTAGCCAATACTAACCAGTGATGGTACCATATAAGAGAACATCTAGTGTTGACATTACTGGATATTAAAATACTGATGTTACCAGATAATAAGATATATAAGTATTAGTATTTCCACACTTGGAGATATATTATCCCCTTAGTATTTCCTGCTTCTTCTGATGCCATGTGAACTGCACCAGGAATCTTTCCCCCCAATATTCCCATGCTCCAGAAATTGAATGATCAATCTTGTCATACAAGAGGCTTTGTAGAGTTATATGCTAGTGCAAATGTCAGAATCTATGATTGCTCATTTCATTTGCTTTAAGTGGTATCATTTTTTTACTTTAACAGGGGAGGAAAATGAGATGCAGAGAGATTATGTAAGATGTAGAGCTTCCATTCAAACCTTGTCAGCTATGCATTCCTTATCCTCATCCTGCAGCTTTCCTTGTCTGGCATAAAGCATTGAACTTAGCCTAAGTAAATATGGACATCCTTATTAATAAATTGTGAATACTTAATTCACAATTAAAATACAGTATCTATAAAAATCCTAGCTATAATTTTTAAGTTTGTAATATTTTATGCAATTGTTTTAGCTAAGCAGCAGTAGGAGAAGCTTTAGCATATTGAACAAAGTCATTAATGTTTGAAGTAATTCAAAACATAATGAAACAAAAATGCATCTATGTCTATCGAACAAAAAAAAAAAAAAAAAAAAGAAGAAGCCATCAGAAGAATTTGATGTTAATCCTCAGGAAACATTTTGTTCCAGACAAGTGCATGGTTTCTTTAGCAAGGGACACATTAATCAAAAACAAACAACTTAATAAGCATTTACAAAAATAAATTTTTAAAAACACATTTGTGAAGTATTTTAAATGATTTGGTAAACAGTTTCCTCTACAGATTATTTGATAAGCAGCATTATGTATGTACCTCTGTGTTTGTATGTGTGTACAGAGGGAGAGATTTAAATACAGATTGATATTTAAATTGTATGTGAATTCCTATTATCTTCCATTTTAAAATATATAGCCTGGATTCTTCCACATGTCTGTCTATGCTTTTCAAGTTGCTTCACATTATATTTCTCTTTATTGTGTTGCTCTACATCCAACATCTCAGATTTTTTATTTTCAGGGCTCCCTGGCTCTCATCTCTCCTGTTTGTTCCTTCCTTTGATCCCTTCATGAATTCTAAAAACTTGAACCTCTGATTCTCTATTAGCTAATATCCTTATAGCAACAAGTTGAGATTTTATGAAATGTGAGATGATGCCATTATTAAATCTCTCTGCTATTTTATCTATGTTTGCCACATTCACTCTGCATATATACATATATTTATATATGTATATGTATTATGCAAACCTAAAAATATAATAATTTTGGAAATTAGGAAAACTTCTTTGAAACTGGAGAAACAGGTTGTAGCTATGACAATATGATATTCTTTTCCCCAAAGACAAACTAAAAATGGAATCTGAGAACCCTTAAATCACAAATATTCCATGATAACTTTGGTGAGTGTTATTGACTGATTTATGCCTGTCAGTCCAGGCCAATTCGCAGGTTTTAATCCTAACCTTCAGTATCTAAGATTGTGAATGCACTGGAGATAGATCTCTAAAGAGATAACTAAGTTAAAATGAGTTCATTAGGGTGACACAAAGAAAAGATGCCCATCTCCTAAGTCTTAGTGTTTGAGTCCCCTCAAAATTCACATTTTGGAATCTTGGTGCCCAATGTTACAGTATTAGACAATGAAGCCATTGGGAGGTGATTAGGTCATGAGGGTAAAACCCTCATGAATGGGACTAGTGCTCTGACGAAGAGACTACACAGAGCTCCCTGACTCTGCCATGTGAAGATTCAAGCAGACTTCTGAAACCAGAAGAGGACCTTCACCCAATCATGCTGACACCCTGTCTTCACTCTTCCAACTTCCAAAACTGTGAGCCATAAATTTGTGTTGTTTATAAGCCACTCACTCTCTAGTATTTGCTATATAGCACCTCAAAGGGCTAAACTCTATAGGGGAGGATGAAAGTTCTCCTTGAGCTTTTTAGGGTCCCTGGCTGCATCTGAAAATTAAATTGATATATATATATATATATATATATATATATATATATATATATATGGTTTGTTTTATGTAAAATGTGAGCCTTCATAGATAAATGAAGATCTGAAGAAACAAATTTGAGTTTTGTGCTAGGTTTGATGAAGAGTGGACAGTTATAGAGGAACAGGGCCAGTGCTCTGTGACAACCTGGAAGGATGGGGTGGGGAGGGAGGTTGGAGGAAGGTTCAGGATGGGGGGACACATGTATACACACCTATGGCTGATTCATGTTGATGTGATGCAGATGCATCACAATATTTTAATTATCCTGTAATTAAAATAATCCAATAAAATTTTTTTAAAGAGTATAAAGTAAATACAATGTAGAGCCCTGGGGGAAACATAACACGGCTTGTTTGGATTCTTCTCAGTATTTCTTTGTCTTCAGAGATAAGTATATGTATGTATATATTTCAGCTTCCCTGGTAGCTCAGATGGTTAAGAATCTGCTTGCAATTTGGGAGACTCAGGTTTGATCCCTGAGTTGGGAAGATCCCCTGGAGAAGGCAGTGGCAAGCTACTCCAGTACTCTTCCCTGGAGAATTCCAGGGACAGAGCAGCCTGGAGAAGTATGTTCCATGGGATTGCAAAGAGTCAGACACAACTGAGTGACTTTCACACATGTGTATGTTTGTAAGTGGGTCTTCCCAGGTGGTGTTAGTGGTAAAGTACCCCCCTGCCAATGCAGACCTCATAAAAGATGTAGGTTCAATCCCTGGGTTGGGAAGATACCCTAAAGGAAGGATTGGTAACCCAGTCCAGTATTCTTGCCTGGAGAATCCCCATGGACAGAGGAGCCTAGTGGGCTATGCCATAGCATCACAAAGAATCACAGGACTGAAGCAACTTAGCACACATGCATGTATTTATCTATGTATCTATTTATCTATGTCCATATAGTCTAAAGTATCATTTAAAGCCAGGGTTTTCATATTGATCTTCTCTATGGATAATTTTGTCCATTGATGTAAGTGATGTGTTAAGGTGTATTGCTATTATTATGTTATTATCAATGTCTCACTTTATGTTTGTTAATATTTATTTTATGTGTTTAAGTGTCCCTGTATTGTGTGCATGTATATTTACAACTGTTATATCTTCTTCTTGGATTGACCCTTGATTATTATGTAATGTCCTTTTTTCTCTCTTGTTACAGTCATTTTTTGTAAAGTCTATTTTCTGATACAAGTATTACCATATAGTCAAAACTATGGTTTTTCCAGTAGTCATGTATAGATGTGAGAGTCAGACCATAAAGAAGGTTGAGTGCTGAAGAACTGATGTTTTTGAATTGTGGTGTGGGAAAAGATTCTTGAGGGTTACTTGGAGAGCAAGAAGATCAAACCAATTAATCCTAAAGGAAATCAACCCTGAATATTCATTGGAAGGACTGAGGATGAAGCTGAAGCTCCAATACTTTGGCCACCTAGTGAGAAGAGTCAACACACTGGAAAAGGCCCTGATGTTGGGAAAGATTGAAGGCAAAAGAAGGGGGTTGCAGAGGTTGATATGGTCAGACAGTACTACAGATTCAAAGGACATGAATTAGAGCAATCTCCAAGGTTTCCCTGGTAGCTCACTTGGTAAAGAGATGAGAATGGCTGCCCATTCCAGTTTTCTTGCCTGGAGAATTCTATGGACAGAAGAGCCTGGCAAGCTACAGTCAATGGGTTCACAAAGAATGGGACACAAGTGAGTGACTAAAACTTTCCGTTTCACTTTCTGAGAGATAGTGGAGGACAGGGGAAGAATCTCAGGCCCTACCTTGGCCAGCCTTGTTCTTTGCATGTCTGCATTCTTAGCTTGTATTCCTCATTGAAGACTTTTTTTTTTTTTTCTTTTTATTTTGGCAGAGTCCCTCAGAAGTCTTCCCAGTTATCTGTACAGATTGGCTCCCAAAGTCAATAAATGAGAGTAGTTTTTTGTTCAGCGATCCCTTGATAATGGAAAAATTGTCCCTGTCTGTGCTGATGCATCTGACCCTTCTCTGCTGCCTATGATGAAAAATAGAAAATTATGACAGCTGACATCATTTACTGCTTATCTTCTTGTTTATAGTGCTGCAATAAGCAATTAAAGTCTTGAGTGTTACTTTAATTTTGGCTCCTTGTCTTAATCGACTCCTCCAAAAAAGACAGCTCAGCTCTCCCCAGCTCAGCTCTTGAGTTAGAAGTTGGATACAAGAGGTATATGACTGAACTTTAAGACTACTTTTCATTCCTGTTACAAATGAAGAATCACAACTTAGAATAAGTAATATAAGGGATGTGTCTTACCCTTCTGTACATGAAGCTTGTTCTTCATTCTTAGGTGGTTGTGTTGGGTATGATGAGTTAAATTTAAAAATGGACTGGAATTGGTAATTTTAACTCAGATGACCATTATATCTACTACTGCAGGCAGGAATCCCTTAGAAGAAATGGAGTAGCCATCATGGTTAACAAAAGAGTCCAAAATGCAGTACTTGGATGCAATCTAAAAAATGTCAGAATGATCTCTGTTCATTTCCAAGGCAAACCATTCAATACCACAGTAATCCAAGTCTATGCCCCAACCAGTAATGTGGAAGAAGCTGAAGTTGAATGGTTCTATGAAGACCTACAAGACCTTTTAGAACTAACACCCAAAAAAGATGTCCTTTACACATACAGGGGACTGGAATGCAAAAGTGGGAAGTCAAGAAACAGCTGGAGTAACAGGCATATTTGGCCTTGGAATACTGAATGAAGCAGGCAAAGGCTAATAGAGTTTTGCCAAGGAAACACACTGGTCATAGCAAACACCCTCTTCCAACAACAAGAGAAGACTATACACATGGACATCACCAGATGGTCAACACTGAAATAAGATTGATAATATTCTTTACAGCCAAAGATGGAGAAGCTCTATACAGTCAGCAAAAACAAGACCAGGAGCTGACTGTGGCTCAGATCATGAACTTCTTATTGCCAAATCTAGACTGAAATTGAAGAAAGTAGGGAAAACCACTAGACCATTCAGGTATGACCTAAATCAAAACCCTCATTATTATACAGTGAAGTGAGAAATAGATTTAAGGGGCTAGATCTGATAGATAGAGTGCCTGATGAACTATGGACTGAGGTTTGTGACACTGTACAGGAGACAGGGAACAAGACCATCCACATGAAGAAGAAATGCAAAAAAGCAAAATGGCTGTCTGAGGAGGCCTTACAAATAGCTGTGAAAAGAAGAGAAGCCAAAAGCAAAGGAGAAAAGGAAAGATATAAGCATCTGAATGCAGAGTTCCAAAGAATAGCAAGAAGACATAACAAAGCCTTCCTCAGCGATCAATGCAAAGAAATAGATGAAAACAACAGAATGGGAAAGACTACAAATCTCTTCAAGAAAATTAGAGATACCAAGGGAAAATTTCATGCAAAGATGGGCTCAATAAAGGACAGAAATGCTATGGACCTAAAAGAAGCAGAAGATATTAAGAAGAGGTGGCAAGAATACACAGAACTGTACAAAAAAGATCTTCACAACCCAGATAATCACAATGGTGTGATCACTGACCTAGAGCAGACATCCTGGAATATGAAGTCAAGTGGGCCTTAGAAAGCATCACTACGAACAAAGCTAGTGGAGGTGATGGTATCCAGTTGAGGTATTTCAAATCCTGAAAGATGATGCTGTGAAAGTGCTGCACTCAATTTGCCAGCAAATTTGGAAAACTCAGCAGTGGCCACAGGACTGGAAAAAGTCAGTTTTCATTCCAATCCCAAAGAAAGGCAATGCCAAAGAATGCTCAAACTACTGCACAATTGCACTCATCTCACATGCTAGAAAAGTAATGCTCAAAATTCTCCAAGCCATGCTTCAGCAATACATGAACTATTAACTTCCAGAGGTTCAAGCTGGTTGTAGAAAAGGCAGAGAAACCAGAGATCAAATTGCCAACATCTGCTGGATCATCGAAAAAGCAAGAGAGTTCCAGAAAAGCATCTATTTCTGCTTTATTGACTATGCCAAAGCCTTTGATTGTGTGGATCATAATAAACTGGAAAATTCTGAAAGAGATGGGAGTACCAGACCACCTGACCTGCCTCCCGAGAAACCTGTATGCAGGTCAGGAAGCAACAGTTAGAACTGGACATGGAACAACAGACTGGTTCCAAATAGAAAAAGGAGTATGGCAAGGCTGTATATTGTCACCCTGCTTATTTAACTTCTATGCAGAGTACATCATGAGAAACGCTGGACTGGAAGAAGCACAAGCTGGAATCAAGATTGCCAGGAGAAATATCAATCACCTCAGATATGCAGATGACATCACCCTTATGGCAGAAAGTGAAGAGGAACTCAGAAGCCTCTTGATGAAAGTGAAAGTGGAGAGTGAAAAAGTTGGCTTAAAGCTCAACATTCAGAAAACGAAGATCATGGCATTTGGTCCCATCACTTCACGGGAAATAGATGGGGAAACAGTGGAAACAGTGCCAGACTTTATTTTTGGGGGCTCCAAAATCACTGCAGATGGGACTGCAGCCATGAAATTTAAAGACGCTTAGTCCTTGGAAGGAAAGTTATGACCAACCTAGACAGCATATTGAAAAGCAGAGACATTACTTTGCCCACAAAGGTCCGTCTAGTCAAGGCTATGGTTTTTCCAGTGGTCATGTATGGATGTGAGAGTTGGACTGTGAAGAAAGCTGAGCGCCGAAGAATTGATGCTTTTGAACTGTGGTGTTGGAGAAGACCCTTGAGAGTCCCTTGGATGGCAAGGAGATCCAACTAGTCCATTCTAAAGGAGATCAATCCTGGGTGTTCTTTGGAAGGAATGATGCTAAAGCTGAAACTCCAGTACTTTGGCCACCTCATGTGAAGAGTTGACTCATTGCAAAAGACTCTGATGCTGCAAGGGATTGGGGGCAGAAGGAGAAAGGGACGACAGAGGATGAGATGGCTAGATGGCATCACTGACTCGATGGACATGAGGTTGAGTGAACTTCGGGAATTTGTGATGGACAGGGCGCCCTGCCGTGTTGCAATTCATGGGGTTGCAAAGATTTGGTCACGACTGAACGACTGAACTGAACTGAACTGAGTATTCCTAACTCGAGCGTAATAAATGGAACTGTGGCTGATATTTCTGTTGATTAAGCATTAAATACATTTATTAAATAACAAACATCAGTCTTCTTTTGTGGCTCAGACAGTAAAGAACCTGCCTGCAATGCAGGAGACACAATTTCAGTTCCTAGGTCAGGAAGATCCCCTGGATAAGGGAAAGCCTACCCACTCCAGTATTCTTGTCTGGAGAATTCCATGGACAGGAATCTGGCAGGCTACAGCACATGGGCTTGCAACGATTTGAACACGACTGAATGACTAACACACACAGGCATTTATTAGAGGATTTAGGAAGCTTATAAAACTTTTAGAGGAGCTGGAGGACTTAATTCAGTAACAAATTTCCAGAGACAACAATAATCACTCAGAAATGGTGTGACCAGGATATAACATTGCTGCCACCAAGATGTGTATACAATGAGCTATCTCTACTACTCAAGGAATTCAAATTATTACCTTCACAGTAATCAGTGAAAGAGAGATAAAGGAATTCTTAGAACCTTTCTAATTCTGTCCTTTTTCATACTCTTTGGGACAAAATTGGAAAGGTAAATAGATACAGAAACAATGAAAAAGTGAGAGACTTTATTTTCTTAGTCTCTAGAATCACTGCAGATGGTGACTGCAGCCATGAAATTAATAGAAGCTTGCTCCATGGAAGAAAAGCTATGACCAACCTAGACAACATATTAAAAAGCAGAGATATTACTTTCCCGACCATGGTCCATCTCGTCAAAATTATGTTTTCTCCAGTAGTCATGTATGGATGTGAGAGTTGGACCATAAAGAATGCTTAGTGCCAAAGAATTGATGCTTTTGAACTGTACTTTTGGAGAAGACTTGTGAGAGTCTCTTGGACGGCAAGGAGAGCAAACCAGTCAATCTTACAGGAAATCAACTCTGAATATTCATTGGAAGGACTAATGCTTAAACTGAAGCTCCAATACTTTGGCCACCAGATGCTAAGAAATGGTTCATTGGAAAAGACCCTGATGCTGGGAAAGATTGAAGGCAGGAAGAGAAGAGGATGATGGAAAATGAGATGGTTGGATGGAGTCGCCGCTTTGATGGACGTGAGTTTGTGCAGGTTCCGGGAGTTGGTGATGGACAGGGAAGCCTGACATGCTGCAGTCCGTGGGGTTGCAAAGAGTCTGACACACCTGAGCAACTTAACTGAACTGAATTCTGTCCCAGCTCCTTGGTCAAAGTCAAGAAGGAGTCTGTATGACAGGCAGAGACTAGAGCTTTGCACAATCTATATAGTGACATGGTTAACACCACATACTCCTAACCTCCATGGACTGTCTATCACATCAGAAAGCTGTGTGATCTTCTGTAAGTTTCTTAACCTCTCTGTACCTGAGATTCTTCATCTGTAAAATAAGAATAATATTGGCAAGTGAGGAACAAATAATTGTTATAAAATAAAACACTTAAAACAATGTCTGGAATATTATCAGCATTATTATTTTTCAATAATTTTAATTGCAAGAGAGACAAGGAGAAGTGATTCTCAAGTATCATTTCTTCATATTAGTTGTGATTAGATTTTGATCTAATTTACACCTGATAAACAGGTAACTCTCCAAATATTCTATAACATCAGGCTTTTGGATAAAAAAAATAAAAACTTCATCATAAGACACTAGGAAGTATGTTCTTCTCTTTGTATATTGAGAGTATCCTATACATTAGAATATACTGTATATAATATATACTCTATATATTATATGAGAATTAATGTTATATAAAATTTTGTGACTGTTTTCATAAATCAAGTCAGTAATTACTGAAAAATATTTCTTAAGACTTATTCTCTGTGTGGATTAAAGATGGAACAGATGAGTGGAGATCTTGCAAAAAGCCACAATCAGACTTCTGAGCTCTGATGAGTTAGAATTTCATACCTGATTAACAAGCTAAATATACTGAAACCAAAGGATTTGAAATCGAGGAACATATTGCAAGGAGTGTAAGCCTGGAGGAAGGCTTTGAAGAAAAAATTAACTCATCAAAGTGGAAAGAAATGAATTCTAAATATAAGAGTTGGGAAAGTGCACCCTTCTAATTGTTGTCTTTTTGTTTCTGTCTCTGGATCAGTGAGCTTAATTCTTCACTTCAGTTAAGGTTTTATAAGAAGAATAGAGGGGAAAAAAGTTATTTTCTTTGAACCTTAAAGCTAAGCATTGTTTTATTGTAGTATATGAAACCTTTTCTTGTTTACATTGGGGCTTTCTAGGTGGCATTAGTAGTAAAGACCGCCCCCCCCCTGCCAGTGCAGGAGGCATAAGAGATACGTGTTCCATCACTGGGTAAGGAAGATCCCCTGGAGGAGGGAATGACAGCTCACTCCAGTATCCTTGCCTAGAGAAACCCATCTTGTTTATATTTGTTTACAATAATTACTATACTTAAATTGGATGGTAAAATAGAACAATATTTTCCTCCATGCCAGAGATGTGCAACATTCTTGAGGGTATACAGTGAAAGTTGAAGGAAAAGTAGCAAAAATAATTGGAGAACAAGTTTTATTTGGAATAATATGAAGTGAAATGCATTATTATTATTATTACTATTATTTTAGTCAAAAACTATCATATTAATTAGTTATATGTGATTCAGTAAATTCATATTCTTAGTAATTATGTCAACTTTTTGCTCATGTTCTAATAATTATTTGCATTGAGTGAATTACTACCTCAGGCTTGACCTATTCAACAATTTGAGCTCAGTGCCCACCCTAACCCTTCCCAAATTATAAGAACTTTTTAGAAAGTGAGCCCTTCCCTTGATAATATTTACTAATAATTTGGCTGCAAAAAATAGCTTCTAATATTTCCTTTTTCATGCAGGAGTTTCACTAACTTCTGATAAAAGATAAATTGGTGCATATTTTATTTTATTTTATTTTTTTCAGTGAAGCATATTAGGTTTATTTTCTAACTCAAAGAAAAGTTTTTATCATTTTACCATTAAATATAATTTTTCTGTAAGTTTTGGAGATGTTTTTCTCAGATTAAAGATGTTTCTTCTAATCTGATGTTTTTATTTATTTATTTCTATTTTTTTAATTTTATTTTATTTTTAAACTTTACATAATTGTATTAGTTTTGCCAAATATCAAAATGAATCCATCACAGGTATACATGTGCATATTTTAAACATTAAGTTTATTTGACCAAAAATCAGTTCAAATTGGGCAGCACTAGACGGGAAGTGGTTAAGTGTCCTTCTCTCACAGAAGCTTAGGGAGAGACATTTTAAAGAAAACGTGCAAGCAAAGCAAGAAAACTATTGACTGCCTGTAACTTAGAGCCTTGGTGCTGTTTTAGTTGCTAAGACATGTCTGACTGGTTTGTGACTCCATCGACTGGAGCATGCCAGGCCCCTCTGTTCATGGGATTTCCCTCACAAGATTACTGAAGTGGGTTGCCATTCCCTTTTCCAGAGCATCTTCCTGACCCAGGGATCAAACACACATCTCCTGCATTGGCAGGTGGTCCTTTGCCACTGAGCCACCAAGGAAGCCCAACATAAAGCCTAACTGACTGCAATTGGTTGTCCTTATGTTTTTATTCATAACTTTTATAGACACTTACAAGCTTAGGTTTTTCAAATAGTAATGTATGGATGTGAGAGTTGACCAAAAAGAAGGTTGTTCAGTTCAGTTTGGTTGCTCAGTCGTGTCCGACTCCTTGCGATCCCATGGACTGCAGCACTCCAGGCCTCTCTGTCCATCACCAACTCCTGGAGTTTACTCAAACTCATGCCCATTGAGTTGGTGATGCCATCCAACCATCTCATCCTCTGTCGTCCCCTTCTCCTAGCGCCTTCAATCGTGAGAGTTGGACCAAAAAGAAGGTTGAGCACTGAAGAATTGATGCTTTTGAATTGTGGTGCCAGGGAAGACTCTTGAGAGCCCCTTGGACAGCAAAGAGGTCAAACCAGTCAATCTTAAAAGGAAATCAGCCCTGAATATTGTTTGGAAGGGCTGATGCTGAAGCTGAAGCTCCAATATTTTGGCCACCTGATACAAAGGGCTAACTCATTGGAAAATACACTGGGAAAGACTGAGGCCAGGAGGAGAAAAGGGTGACAGAGGATGAGATGGTTGCATGGAGGCATCAACTCAATGGATATAAGTTGGAGCAAACTCCGGGAGACAGTGAAGGGCAGGGAAGCCTGGCATGCTGCAGTTCATGGGGTTGCAGAGTTGGATATGATTTACTGACTGAACAACAACAAGCTTATGTTTTGGTTTGCTTTAAAAAATTTTTATTTTATTGGTGTGCAGCTGATCTATGATGTTTATTAGTTTCAAATGTATAAAATTCAGTTATGCATATACATATATTAATTCTTCTTTAGATTCTTTTCTCATTTGGATTATCATAGAATATTGAGTAGATTTCCCTGTGCTATACAGGAGGTCCTTGTTTTTCCTCTGTCTTATATATAGTTGTGCATGTATGATCTTCCCAAGCTCCTGATTTATCCCTCTCCCCATGTTTCCCTTTTAATAACCATAAGTTTGTTTTCAATATCTGTAAGTTTGTCTCTGTTTTGTAAATATGCATCAGTTTTTAAAGTTAAAATTAACATATGTGTGATATCATATGATATTTCTCTTTATCTGACTTACTTTACTTAGTATGATAATCTCTAGGGCCATCCATGTTGCTGCAAATGACATTATTTCAATTTTTTATGGCTGAGTAATATTCCATTGTGTAAATATACCACATCTTCTTTGTCCATTCCTCCACTGGTGGACATTTAAATTGCTTCCATGCCTTTGTTATTGTAGATGCTGCCAAAACATTACAGTCCCCTCAGTCTAGTGGCCTCCTAATTCAATTAATCTAACAATTTTTTTTTCAGAAGGAATGCCTCTTTCAGAGAGTCTAAAGTGAAAGACTTCATGAAATTTTCTAAGAAAATAATGCCTTTGAATTATTTCCTGGAATGACAAGTCTTCAAATGGATATTTATATTAATAACTCTCTAGAGTTATTAATAAAGAAGACTTCACAAGGAGGGTTTTGGTGCCAATAATTTTTAGGACATTAACTAGAATTGAATTGTTTGAGGATGTACCTATGTCATTGAGATTCTATATTTCAATCTGTTTTTTTGTTTTGTTTTTTTTTTTTTGTTTACACAATCACTCTTTTTTCACTTTACATAAAAAGTCATAGTCTTCACTCACTGTAAAATGTTAAAAAGGGCAGTGGTAAAACATTCGTGGATACCCCAAACAGGAACAATTCAGAAGATCTGTGTCCAAAGAATTGAATTTTACATTAACAAGGAAGCACTCTATCCAACTGAAAAAATCCTTCTCCAGAAAAATTTGCATTACAGTTTTACTGTGTTTTGTAAAATTCATAGTCACTGTACTTTTTTATTTTTTATTTTTGCTAATAAAAGTTGTAAGGATTACTAATTCCAGAAAAATAAAGTTTTGTAATTCAGGCAAAGTTAATTGTTTTTAAATAATAAATTTATATTTATGATTTTTAAGGATAATATGGGTGTGATCATAAGCAGACTTTTAAAAAAATGCATGTATTAACATGAACTTTTCTAGGGAAGAGAATGCAAATATAAGTTAAATGAGAAAACAGTGCACACATTTTGATTCTTAAAAATAACATGTGGATGAGACTTTCACTTATATTACACATGATACATTTAAAATAGTAATGGAATAGTTTTATTTTGTAAATGACATTTTTAAAAATAAGAGGGAAATTGTATTTATTGCAACAATTTGTGTTTTGGTTTTAAAAAAAATCTAGAGGTAAATTTTGAAAATGGGGAGAGAGGGTTTCCCTGGTGGCTGAGTGGTAAAAAATTCTGCCAATGCAGGAGACACAGGTTGGATCCCTGGTCTGGGAAGATCCCACGTACTGTGGAGCAACTAAGCCCCTGTGACACGACTATTGAGCCTGTACTGCTGAGTCCATGTGCTGTAGTTACTTAAGCCCATGTGCCTAGAGCACATGCTCTGAAACAAGAGAAGTCACCACAATAAGAAGACCATACACTGCAGCTAGGGAGTAGCCCAAACCCTCCACAACTAGAGCAAAAGCCTGCACCACAACAAAGACCAAGACAGTCCAAAATAAATAAGTAAATAAATATTTCATAATGAAGAGAAGCACATAATTAGAGTTTTAAAATAATTTTATTGAAATAGAAGTGAAAAAATAAGATTGTAAGCTGATGTTATGGCATAAGCAATTTTCATTTGAATTAAATCACTTGATGATAAATATCAACAACCAAATTTTTGTTGATCTTTATTTTTCTTTTACCAGAAAAGATATTTCAATAAAAGCACAAAGCAAATATATCTGAGATCCAAGTCTTCCATGTTAAAGATAAAGTGACAGGAATGCTTTGCTAGTATCATCTAATGTAGTCAACAACAAAATTATAACATACTGATGTTATAATTTTGTTGTATTATATATATATATATTATATATTATATGTATATAATGTATATAATGTATATATATAATGTATATATATAATGTATATAATACATATGGTATTATATGTATATATACCAACCTACAGAGCACCTCAATACATTACTACAAGATTAAAAAAAAAAAATCAATAACTCATAGTTCGATACCTCACAATGGCAATTCTTTCATCTAAAACTAAAATGAGTAGAAAACCACAGGCCTAACTACAGATCAGTTTAACTAAAGAGATAAGCATGTAGATCTTTCATGAAAAGGTGATTCAGTTCAGTTCAGTTCAGTTCAGTCTCTCAGTTGTGTCCGACTCTTTGCGACCCCATGAATTGCAGCATGCCAGGCCTCCTTGTCCATCACCAACTCCCGGAGTTCACTCAGACTCACGTCCATCAAGTCAGTGATGCCATCCAGCCATCTCATCCTCTGTCGTCCCCTTCTCCTCCTGCCCCCAATCCCTCCCAGCATCAGAGTCTTTTCCAATGAATTAACTCTTCGCGTGAGGTGGCCAAAATACTGGAGTTTCAGCTTTAGTATCATTCCTTCCAAAGAAATCCCAGGGCTGATCTCCTTCAGAATGGACTGGTTGAATCTCCTTGCAGTCCAAGGGACTCTCAAGAGTCTTCTCCAACACCACAGTTCAAAAGCATCAATTCTTCAGTGCTCAGCTTTCTTCACAGTCCAACTTTCACATCCACTCATGACCACTGGAAAAACCATAGCCTTGACTAGATGGACCTTTGTTGGCAAAGTAATGTCTCTACTTTTCAATATGCTATCTAGGTTGGTCATAACTTTCCTTCCAAGGAGTAAGAGTCTTTTAATTAGGTATTTAAATTCTATACTATCTATTAGGTTTTAACGACAAACTTCCTTTGCAAGAAAGCTGCCATTACTGTGAAGTCTTTCGGCCAATTGGATCACTTATATTTTCCTGGTTTTATCCTCACTAAAAGCTGTAGCCCCCAGTGACTTAAAGTCCCAACAATTCGAAAAAGCCAACCAGATCTAATGAATCATTGAATGATTATCATGAAATGATCAATAATATAAGGCATTAAGCAATAATCATTGTTTAAAGAATTTTAAATAAGAAGATGAAAAGAGGAAGGAGAGAAAGAGACAGAAAGGGGATGTGGGAGAAAGAGGAGGAGGGAAAAGGGGAAAGAGTAGGAAACAAAGGAAAGAAAGACTGAGGGAGGGAGGATGGGAAGAAAGGGAGGAAAGAAAAAATGAAAGAAGAATGAACTTGTACAGACTGAATTGTGTGTTTCCCAGATTTATATCTTGAAGTGCTTCACCCCAGAGTGATGGTATTTAGATAAAGAGCCTTGGGGATTTAGTGAGGTTTAGATGAGGTCATATTTTGGCACTGCATGGTGGGATTTGTTGTTGTTTAGTTGCTCGGTCATGTCCCACTCTTTGCAACCCCATGGACTGAAAGAGTCAGATATGACTTAGTGACTGGACAACAATAACATCATGGACTGTAGCCCACCAGGCTTCTCTGCCTGTGGGATTTCCCAGGCCAGATACTAGAGTGGGTTGCCATTTCATTCTCCAGGGGATCTTCCTGATCCAGGGAGCAAACCTGTATCTCCTGCAGTGGCAGATGGGTTCTTTACCACTGAGCCACCCAAGAAATCTATGATGGGACAAGTGCCTTTATAAAATGAGACATGAGAGAGCTTACTTTCTCTCTTTGCCATGTAGAAAAAAGAAAAAAGAAAAAAAAACAAGGCAGCCAGAAAGAAATCTCTCACCAGAACTTGAACATGCATATATCTTATCTTAGAATTAAAGTCTCCAAGCTGTGAGGAAGTAAATTTCTGTTGTTTGAACTCCGAGTCTACTTGATTTTGTTATGGCAGTCCAAACTGAGGCACTTCTTAAGTAGTGATATAAGTATTTAAAATATTAACTGAATGTTCAACCACTGGACCTCAAAAAATACTTTTTTTCATTTTATTTCTTAAATAATGAACATAATATTACATGTAATAAAAAGAGCCCTCAAAGCACCCCTCCAAAACTCACTTTAAAGTGTTTAATATAGAAAAATAATAGTGAATGGAGTAATTACATTTGATAGGCATAAAAAAATGCATGATGTCTGCAGGTAGAATTGAGATGAGGATTTGATGTAGAGAAAGCAACACTAAATTCTTGATGGTGCTTGAATTGCAAATAAGTCATCTCATGCAAAAGCATTTACTTCTTCTTACCACTTCTAAGGATAACCAAACTAAAAATATTTGTATACTTAAGAAGAGAAAGTAAAATTTAGGAAAAAAGAATATTCTTATTATGTACAAATAATTTTAAACATAAAAATATTAAAACAAATTTATAGGTAAGTTTAATAGCCTTGTTGAATGATAAACATAGAATTACATAATGATAAAATCCTCATTGTCATCAAGTGACTATGAAACACTTACTAAATTTAACCATAACCTGCTCAAGTGTTTAGCTTTTATTATCTTTAAATTTGTGCACATGCCCAATTGATCCAGAAATTATTCTACTCTGAGATTATTTATGCAATTTGGGTGTGTGTATACTGTGTTTATATGCCCTGGAACCTGGAAAAATATGATTCTATATATAGTTAAAATGTATGTATGTTTATAACAAATGTATAGCAGTATTATTCATAATAAACTATGATAAACTAAGCTAGAAACTGAAATTCCCAGCAGCATGATTATGAACAAATTAAATGTGCTGTACTGGAGGGCAGAAGGAGAAGGGAACAACAGAGGATGAAATGGTTGGATGGCATCACCGACTCAATGGACATGAGTTTTGGTAGGCTCCAGGAGTTGGTGTTGGACAGGGAGACCTGACATGCTGTGGTTCATGGGGTCACAAAGAGTTGGACACGACTGAGAGACTGAATTGAACTGATAAGGTTAAATAGAATATGGTCATTAAGTCAGCAATGTGTGGCCCCATGTAGCAAAAAACACGACACTGGAATACATATTGTTTTGCAGAAATCAGATAGAAAACAATATGTACCATATTATATGCTTCAGTTCAGTTCAGACTCTCAGTTATGTCCAACTCTTTGTGACACCATGGATTGCAGCACACCAGGCTTCCCTGTCCATCACCAACTCCTAGAGCTTGCTCAAATTCATGCCCATTGAGTCGGTAATGCCATCCACCATCTCATTCTCTGTCATCCACTTCTCCTCCTGACCTCAATCTTTCCCAGCATCAGGGTCTTTTCTAATGAGTCATCCTTCGCATCAGGTGGCCAAAGGATTGGAGCTTCAGCTTCAGCATCAGTCCTTCCAATGTATATTCAGGACTGATTTCATTTAGGATGGATTGGTTTGATCTCCTTGATGTCCAAGGGACTCAGGAGTCTTTTCCAATGCCATGGTTAAAAAGCATCAATTCTTCAGCACTCAGCTTTCTTAATGGTCCAACTGTCACATCCATACATGACTACTGGAAAAACCATAGCTTTGACTAGACAGACCTTTGTTGGCAAAGTAATGTCTCTGCTTTTTAATATGCTGTCTAGGTTGGTCATAGGCTTTCTTCCAAGGAGCAAGCGTCTTTTCATTTCATAACTGCAATCACCATCTTCAGTGATTTTGGAGCCCAAGAAAATAAAGTCTGTCATTGTTTCCATTGTTTCCCCATCTATTTGCCATGAAATGATGGGGCCAATGCCATAATCTTCATTTTTGAATGTTGAGTTTTAAGCCAGCATTTTTGCTCTCCTCTTTCATGTTCCTTGGGAGGTTCTTTAGTTCCTCTTTAAATTCTGCCATAATGGTAATGTCATCTATATATCTGAGGTTATTGATATTTCTTCTGGCAGTCTTGATTCCAGCTTGTACTTCATTCTGCCTGGCATTTTGCATGATATTCTCTGCATATAACTTAAATAAACGAGGTTAAAATATATAGCCTTGATGTACTCCTTTCCAAATTTTGAACTATATGTTTATGAAGGTCAAAAATAGGGTAATAATTT
This sequence comes from Bos indicus x Bos taurus, assembly GCF_003369695.1. Lineage (NCBI taxonomy): Eukaryota > Metazoa > Chordata > Mammalia > Artiodactyla > Bovidae > Bos > Bos indicus x Bos taurus. Next base: position 44,918,329 of record NC_040095.1, read on the forward strand.
TTCAAGGAGGCTCTCAAAAGAAACAAATAAGTGATTAACACAGTGTCAGGAAAGCAGATACTTATGACATAAGAAATTGTGACTCAAAAGGAGTATCCAAGGGAATTCTGTAATGTTGACAAAATTCTACTTCTTGGACTGAATTTTGGTCATGCTCACGCGTACTCAGTCACTTCAGTCATATCCAACTTAGATCCCAAGGACTGTAGCCTGCAGGTCTCCTCTGTCCATGGGATTATCCAAGAAAGTATACTGGAGTGGATTGCCATTTCCTCTTCCAGGGGATCTTCCCAATGCAGGGTTTGTACTCACATCTCCTATGAATCCTGCATTGGCAGGCAGATTTTTTCCATTGCGTCATCTGGGAAGCCCTCCCCTAGCCCTAAATGTAGTGACCAAAATTTGTGATCATTTCTCATTTATTAAGACTGATAGTTGTGTTTTATACGATTTTGCAAATAAGCTGTATTTCAGAGGAAAAACAATTTTGAAAAAGCTAAAATCAGAATGTGTATTTAATAACTGTGTAAGTGCATGCTAAGTCCCTTCAGTTGTGTCTGCTGCTACTGCTAAGTTGCTTCAGTCGTGTCCGACTCTTAAGCGACCCCATGGACTGCAGCCTACCAGGCTCCTCCATCCATGGGATTTTCCAGGAAAGAGTATTGGAGTGGGGTGCCATTGCCTTCTCTGTCAGTTGTGTCTATCCCTGTCCAAATTTTATCAATGAAATACATGACACTGAGTGTGACAGATTTGCTGCATTCATCAGTTCAGTTCAGTTCAGTCACTCAATTGTGTCCGACTCTTTGCGACCCCATGAATCGCAGCATGCCAGGCCTCCCTGTCCATCACCAATTCCCAGAATTCACCCAGACTCATATCCATCGAGTCAGTGAGCCATCCAGCCATCTCATCCTCTGTCGTCCCCTTCTCCTCCTGCCACCAATCCCTCTCAGCATAAGGGTCTTTTCCAATGAGTCAACTCTTTGCATGAGGTGGCCAAAGTACTGGAGTTTCAGCTTTAACATCAGTCCTTCCAATGAACACCCAGGACTGATCTCCTTTATGATGGACTGGTTGGATCTCCTTGCAGTCCAAGGGACTCTCAAGAGTCTTCTCCAACACCACAGTTCAAAAGCATCAATTCTTCAGTGCTCAGCTTTCTTCACAGTCCAACTCTCACATCCATACATGACTACCATAACTTTGACTAGACTGACCTTTGTGGGCAAAGTAATGTCTCTGCTTTTCAATATGCTGTCTAGGTTGGTCATAACTTTCCTTCCAAGGAGTAAGCGTCTTTTAATTTCATGGCTGCAGTCACCATCTGCAGTGATTTTGAGCCCCCAAAAATAAAGTCTGACACTGTTTCCGCTGTTTCCCCATCTATTTCCCATGAAGTGATGGGACCAGATGCCATGATCTTTGTTTTCTGAATGTTGAGCTTTAAGCCAACTTTTTCACTCTCCTCTTTCACGTTCATCAAGAGGCTTTTTAGTTCCTCTTCACTTTCTGCCATAAGGGTGGTGTCATCTGCATATCAGAGGTGATTGATATTTCTCCTGGCAATCTTGATTCCAGCTTGTGCTTCTTCTAGCCCAGCATTTCTCATGATGTACGTTGCATACAAGTTAAATAAGCAAGATGACAGTATACAGCCTTGACGTACTCCTTTTTCTATTTGGAACCAGTCTGTTGTTCCATATCCAGTTCTAACTGTTGCTTCCTGACCTGCATACAGATTTCTCAAGAGGTAGGTCAGGTGGTCTGGTATCTCCATCTCTCTCAGAATTTTCCACAGTTTATTGTGATCCACACAGTCAAAAGCTTTGGCATAGTCAATAAAGCAGAAATAAATGTTTCTCTGAAACTCTCTGGCTTTTTTGATGATCCAGCAGATGTTGGCAATCTGATCTCTGGTTCCTCTGTCTTTTTTAAAACCAGCTTGGACATCTGGAGTTTCATGGTTCACATATTGCTGAAGCCTGGCTTGGAGAATTTTGAGCATTACTTTAATAGCATGTGAGATGAGTCCAATTGTGTAGTAGTTTGAGCATTTTTGGTATTGCCTTTCTTTGGATTGGAATGAAAACTGACCTTTCCAGTCCTGTGGCCATTGCTGAGTTTTTCTAATTTGCTGGCATATTGAATGCAGCACTTTCACAGCATCATCTTTCAGGATTTGAAATAGCTCAATTGGAATTCCATCACCTCCACTAGCTTTATTCTCAGTGATGCTTTCTAAGGCCCACTTGACTTCACATTCCAGGATATCTGGCTTTAGTTGAATGGTTCTATGAAGACCTACAAGACCTTTTAGAACTAACACCCAAAAAAGATATCATTTTCATTATAGGGGACTGGAATGCAAAAGTAGGAAGTCAAGAAACACCTGGAGTAACAGGCAAATTTGGCCTTGGAGTACTGAATGAAGCAGGGGAAAGGCTAATAGAATTTTGCCAAGAGAACACACTGGCCATAGCAAACACCTTCTTCTAAAGACACAAGAGAAGACTCTACACATGGACATCACCAGATGGTCAACAACAAAATCAGATTGATTATATTCTTTGCAGCCAAAGATGGAGAATCTCTAGACAGTCAGCAAAAACAAGACCAGGAGCTGACTTTGGCTCAGATCATGAAGTCTTTATTGCCAAATTCAGACTTAAATTGAAGAAAGTAGGGAAAACCACTAGACCATTCAGGTATGACCTAAATCAAATCCCTTATGATTATACAGTGGAAGTGAGAAATAGATTTAAGGGACTAGATCTGATAGACAGAGTGCCTGATGAATTATTGATGAAGGTTCATGACATTATACTGGAGACAGTAATCAAGACCATCCCCATGGAAAAGAAATGCAAAAAAACCCAAATGGCTGTTTGAGGAGGCCTTACAAATAGCTGTGAAAAGAAGAGAAGTGAAAAGCAAAGGAGAAAAGAAAAGATGTAAGCATCTGAATGCAGAGTTCCAAAGAATAGCAAGGAGAGTTAAGAAAGCCTTCCTCATCGATCAATGCAAAGAAATAGAGGCAAACAACAGAATGGGAAATACTAACGATATCTTCAAGAAAATTAGAGATACCAAGTGAAGCTTTCATTCCAAGATGGTCTCAAATAAGGACAGAAATGGTATGAACCTAACAGAAGCAGAAGATATTAAGAGGTGGCAAGAATACACAGAAGAATTGTACAAAAAAGATTTCACGACAAAGATAATCATGATGACATGATCACTCACCTAGAGCCAGACATCCTGGAATGTGAAGTCAAGTGTGCTTTAGAAAGCTGCATTCATAGACTACAATTGATCATGCTTCCTAGTTTTTGAGCTTTTGTGTACTCACTTCCAGTATCAACTCTCAACTTGGCCACGTGATGTGTTTTGATAAATGACATATCAGTAAATGTTACAGATAAAAAAGTTTCATTAACTCTTGTACATTGAGTTTTGACTTCTTCGAATGCCATTACTACTGTGTAAGGAACCTTTCCTAATATGCTGGAGAGGACCAATGGACAAGAACAAACTCCCCCACCAACAACCCTGGCTCACTGCCATATAAAGATATGAGATTTTCTTGGCCCATTCAGCTCTAGTCAATTTGCCAAATGACCACAACCACATGAGTGCTCTCAGGTAAGCTAGGCAGAAGAACCACCAATTGAGGTTAACATAAATTATAAAATAGTGAGCAAACAAATTGATGTTTTAGTCCACCAAATTTTAGGATGGTTGTTTATACAGCAATAAACAACTAATTCACCATGTAGATAGTTTTTAATATTTCATTCTTTCAGTAGAAATGGAATTTTAAACTGATATTTGATTCAAGTTATTTTAGAATGCAAATTTTATGTACATTATAAAAAAGTATAAGCTTGCCAGAATTATTACTCATGTCAGTCATCCTCAAATTTGGCAGCTGATTTGAATCATCAAGGGACATTCATTTTAAGTCTATTAACATCTCTTCCTTTATCAACTACATTTTGCTTTAAATGTATGTAGTGTGGTAGAGGGGCTGGTTTATCTATGTAACTATGTATCTCCCTCATATGTAATATATATTTGTGTATGTATGTATGATTTATCTTTCCCAAACTTCTAAGGCAAATCTATTGCAAAGTTGAATACTGGGATATGAAGACTAGCAGAAAGAATCTATTTAAATTCTTATGTGTCTAAAAATAGAACATAGTTACAATTGGGTAAATATTACCACAAGCCATGGAATAGAATACAGAAAAGCTACAGTAATTAAAATATCATATCTAATGGACCTGACATTCTGAAACTCTACTTGTAATTTTCATTTGTCTAGAATTATGTGACATGTCTTTCCTCAAATGGGGCCTGTTTCAAAAAGGGTGGAGACTTTTAAATAACATGGTTTTTACTCTAGTTAATAAAATGGTTTTTGTATCTCTTAAATGTTGAAGGGGTGACAGCTATTCTACTCAAAATCTTGGTCCTAAAGGTGCTTGTTGTTGGTGAAGCATGCTGGAATCAATTCTGACAGTATTAATATGTAAAACATTTAAATCATTTTTTAAAATCAACATTGTTTTATACAGTCAGTAAAGAAGATCTAGGGTCAGAAACAGAACAAAGTATGAAGCAAAAATATAAATCAGAAGAAAATAAATAGCACATGATAACTTTCTTAAACAAAATTGAAATATTTACAACTCAAATTTTTTGTCATAAGGTTCATGAGTGGATCAGACTGACATAAGGCACACTGCCAACCGGAGTACAGGCCAGCTTCAACAGTACTGGCATAACCTGGGACCGAATTAGGAATGCAGAATCCCGGGAACTAACCAAGATCTATTTCTTTTAAAGATCTATAGACAGTTTGTATTCCCATTAAGTTGGCAACAATACATTAGGTGATGTATTAATTTCCTATCACAGCTGTAAAATTTACCACCAGCTTAAAGGTTTGATGCTGTTAAAGTGCTGCACTGAATAGGCCAACACATTTGGAAAACTCAGCGGTGGCAACAGGGCAGGAAAATATCAGTTTTCATTCCAATCCCAAAGAATGGCAATGCCAAAGAATGCTCAGTCTACCACAAAACTGTGCTTAGTTCTCATGCTAGCAAGGTAATGCTCAAAATCCTTCAAGCTAGGCTTTAAATGTATGTGAACCTAGCACTTCCAGGTGTTCAAGTTGGAATAAGAAAAGGTAGAGAAACCAGAGATCAAATTGCCAACATCTGCTGAATCATAGAAAATGCAAGGGAATTAAAAAAAAAAATCTACTACTGCTTCATTGACTATGCTAAAGCCTTTGACTGTATGGATCATAAGAAACTGTGAAGATTCTTAAAGAGATGGTAATATCACACCAGCTTATCTGTCTCCTGAAAAACCTGTATAAAGGTCAAGAAGCAATAGCTAGAGCTGGACATGGAACAATGGGCTAGTTCCAAATTGGGAAAGGGGTATATAAAAACTCTATATTGTGACCCTGCTAATTTAATTTACATGCAGAGTACATCATGTGAAATGTCAAGCTGGTTGAATCACAAGCTGGAATCAAGATTGCCAGAAGAGTCATCAATAGTCTCAGATATGCAGATGATACTTTAATGGAAGGAAGCAAAGAGGAACCAAAGAACCTCTTGATGAAAGTGAAAGAGGAGAGTGAAAAGGCTGAATGTTAAACTGCTAAGGCTAAACATTACTGTTAATGTTAAAATGTTAAAAGTCGACATTCAAAAAACTAAGATCATGGCATCCAGTCCCATCGCTTCATGGAAAACAGAGAAAAAGTGGAAACAGTGACAGATTTTATTTTCTTGGCCTCCAGAATCATGTGGACAGTGACTGCAACCATGAAATTAAAAGATGTTTGCTTCTTGGAAGAAAAGCTATGAAAAACCTTGCTGCTGCTGAGTCACTTCAGTCGTGTCTGACTCTGTGTGACCCCATAGACCTAGTCAGCCCACCAGACTCCCCCATCCCTGGGAATCTCCAGGCAAGAACACTGGAGTGGGTTTCCATTTCCTTCTCCAATGCATGAAAGTAAAGTGAAAGCGAAGTCGCTCAGTCGTGTCCAACCTTTAGCATGGACTGCAGCCTACCAAGCTCCTCCATCCATGGGATTTTCCAGGCAAGAGTACTGGAGTGGGGTGCCATTGCCTTGACAGCATATTAAAAAGCAGAGGCATCACTTCGCTAACAAAGATCCACCTAGTTAAAGCTATGTTTTTGTTTTTTTTTTCAGTAGTCATGTACAGATGCTAAAGTTGGACCATAAATAAGGCTAAGTACCAAATAATTGATGCTTTTGAACTGTGGTACTGGAGAAGACTCTTGAGAATCCCTTGGACTGCAGGGACATCAAACCAGTCAATCCTAAAGGAAACCAACCCTGAATATTCAGTGGAAGGACTGATGCTGAAACTGAAGCTCAGATAATTTGGTCACCTGATGGGAAAAGCCAGCTCATTAGAAAAGATCCTGATGCTGGGAAAGATTGAAGGCAAATGGAGAAGTGAGTTACAGAGGATGAGATGGTTGGATGGCATCACTGCACATAAGTTTGAGCAAATTCTGGGATATAGTGAAGGACAGGAAGGTATTGTGTACTGCAGTTTATGGTGTTGCCAGGAGTCAGACATGACAGTGCCTGAACGACAACAAGAGGGAAAGCACAAATCATTAATAAATGGCAGATTGTAGAAAATGCTGGGTATCTTTTCATGTGTTTGTTAGCCATCTGTATGTCTACTTTGGAGAAATGTCTATTTAGTTCTTTGGCCCATTTTTTGATTGGGTCATTTATTTTTCTGGAATTGAGCTGTAGGAGTTGCTTGTATATTTTTGAAATTAGTTGTTTGTCAGTTGCTTCACTTGCTATTATTTTCTCCCATTCTGAAGGCTGTCTTTTCACCTTGCTTATAGTTTCTTTTGTTGTGCAGAAGCTTTTAAGTTTAATTAGGTCACATTTGTTTATTTTTGCTTTTATTTCCAATATTCTGAGAGGTGGGTCATAGAGGATCTTGCTGTGATGTATGTCAGAGAGTGTTTTGCCTATGTTCTCCTCTAGGAGTTTTATAGTTTCTGGTCTTACGTTGAGATCTTTAATCCATTTTGAGTTTATTTTTGTGTATGGTGTTAGAAAGTGCTCTAGTTTCATTCTTTTACAAGTGGTTGACCAGTTTTCCCAGCACCACTTGTTAAAGAGATTGTCTTTAACCCATTGTATATTCTTGCTTCCTTTGTCAAAGATAAGGTGTCCATATGTGCATGGATTTATCTCTGGGCTTTCTATTTTGTTCCATTGATCTATATTTCTGTCTTTGTGAAAAGATGCTCAACATCACTCATTATCAGAGAAATGCAAATCAAAACCACTATGAGGTACCATTTCACACCAGTCAGAATGGCTGTGATCCAAAAGTCTACAAGCAATAAATGCTGGAGAGGGTGTGGAGAAAAGGGAACCCTCTTACACTGTTGGTGGGAATGCAAACTAGTACAGCCACTATGGAGAACAGTGTGGAGATTCCTTAAAAAACGGGAACTAGAACTGCCTTATGATCTAGCAATTCCACTGCTGGGCATACACACTGAGGAAACCAGAATTGAAAGAGACACATGTACCCCAATGTTCATCGCAGCACTGTTTATAATAGCCAGGACATGGAAGCAACCTAGATGTCCATCAGCAGATGAATGGATAAGAAAGCTGTGGTACATATACACAATGGAGTATTACTCAGCCATTAAAAAGAATACATTTGAATCAGTTCTAATGAGGTGGATGAAACTGGAGCCTATTATACAGAGTGAAGTAAGCCAGAAAGAAAAACACCAATGCAGTATACTAACACATATATATGGAATTTAGAAAGATGGTAACAATAACCCTGTATACGAGACAGCAAAAGAGACACTGATATATAGAACAGTCTTATGGACTCTGTGGGAGAGGAAGAGGGTGGGATGATTTGGGAGAATGGCATTCAAACATGTATAATATCATGTATGAAACAAGTTGCCAGTCCAGGTTCGATGCACAATACTCGATGCTTGGGGCTGGTGCACTGGGATGACCCAGAGGCATGGTATGGGGAGGGAGGAGGGAGGAGGGTTCAGATGGGGAACACATGTATACCTGTGGCAGATTCATTTTGATATATGGCAAAACCAATACAATATTGTAAAGTTAAAAAATAAAATAAAAAAAAGAGAAAAAAATAAATCAGAAAGTGGCTGAGAACAACTAGAAAAAGACAAGGAATCATAAATCTCTGGAGAATGTTGTGTGAAAAAGACTAGGTAGACTCAAGTTAGAATGAGGAATATTCTCAGTTGAATTATATTAACTGCAAGCTTTTCTCTTACAGAATAGTATATTATATGTATCCTTAACTTTTCTCAAATAAATGTAAAACACCAAAAAAGAAAGAAAGAAAGAAAGAAAATGCTGGGTAAACATTGCTTACACACTGATATGTATATTCTGTAGTTATTTTCATTTATGCCAACAGTACCTTGATCCCTTTCCCTTCTTATTGAAGATGCCATAAATAAAGGAAGTGAGTGACAATGACATGAATGATCTGTATAGTCTTTTAACATTGTAAACCTGTCACATTTCAGCTCATTGCTTATACTTTTGTCAGGGGACATTCAGCTTTAAGGAATCCAATATGTTGTTTTCTTCTTTTGTGTGCTGTTTCTCAAGGGCCCTCTGTTCCTTATCAGTTTCTGGAAAACAGGAATGAGCAGAGCTGCATGCAGTTCTCAGGACTGAGATCATGAGACAGAGCACAGGAGTGGATTCCCTTCAGTGACCTCTTACTTTAATATAATCTATTCAGTCATGTACCTGTTACTCAGGATATGGATTGTCTTCTGGCCCTGTGACGATTGTTATTCACCTAGTTTTATTTTTGCTCAACTTTATTTTTGCTGCCTAAAGCTTCCTTGTATGGAGATATATAAAGCACACACTGCTACAAATAAAGTACCCTGTTTCACTCAAGACTTGGGTCCCCTGCATCCTTCTTTTCATCAACTCCAGTCCCCAGGTCCCGGTTATAAAGACTGTGACATACCTATTGTCAATACACATTAATTCTGGTCTAATCATATTGGAAAAATTTTACTATTATACTTCAGATTTTTTGGTGATTTTAATCACCAAATAATTAATCAATATTTGAAACATAAATGGAAATACACAGAAAAGGGTAAAAGCAATGGTTAAATTTCCCCCAAATGATCCTGGAGGGCTGATTTTCCCTTATTGCCATAACTACTTTAACGTGGCTGACACAATTTTCTATTTCCATGAATATGCAAATACTCATAAGCTTACTCAAAAGATAAAGACTAAATATTAAGATGAACAGTTACTAATGTGTATCATACTCTCAGTATAGAAGAGACCTACTCAATAGCTCAGTGGTAAAGAATTCACCTCCAATGAAGGAGACATAGAGACATAGTTCAATCCTTGGGTCAGGAAGGTCCCCCAGAGAAGGAAATGGCACTCCATTCCATTATTCTTGCCTGGGAAATCACATGATCAGAAAAGTCTGACAGGATACAGTTCATGGGGTCATGAAAGAGTCAGACACTACTTAGCAACTAAACAACAAAATATTAGGATGGATGCTCACTAAATTCTATCTCTTCTCTGTGTAGAAGAGACCTACTAGTAATTCTGACCAGCAACATCTCTCTTAAAAATGCTTATCCTACACGTGAGATTGTTCCATTTTTCTATCATATTATTCAGTTTCCTGGCTGCAACAGATGTAAAAGGAAGAGAAGTTGCTCCTAACTGGGCTAATCAGGTGTTGGCTCTCCGAAATTTAGAAATGGGATCCAGAAAAAATCATCAACATATGGCTGAAACTGTGGAAGGTATAAGAGGAGCCTATTTTATCACAAATCAGAGGCATCCTGACAACATTTTAAATCCTTATTCAGAGTCTCTATTTAAAATAGATCATTGTCCTCAGTGTTGGAACTGGACACAAATTCCCTACCATGAGTTAGTTTCTGTTGCTTACAATCAAGCATCTTAACTACTTTAGTAGGCCAGACCAGCAATCTTTCTTCTTCTGATTATGAGTGCTGATGTTTTAGTCAGCAATTTGAACATTCTAATGAATCCTTGCCATAAGGTAGAATCTACATATTCACAGAAGGCCTAACATTTGCTTTATAAGCCAGAACACTCACTGGGGAGGTCTGTGTTTTCTCTATACTCAGGCTGTTGTGCAATTGCAATATTAATATAGAAGTAATGTTTCTGCAACCCCAAAAACCTCCTTATACATGAAAGACAACATGGTATGTTTTCTTGGTATTAAAACAGTGCATAAAAAGTGGTTTTCTCAATAGTAAATTCAATAAACATTGTTTAAATATGTAATTGAATAAAAGAGTGAATAAAAGAAGCTATGGAATAAAAAAAAATTGGAGTAGTCAATAGGGCTTTTAATATGCATCTTCTCTGCCCAATTCTGAACACATTTGAGAGAAAAGCAAAACTGTTTTCAGGCCAAAATATCATGTTTACGAATGATAGAAGCTATGGATTTGGGCTTTTGTTCAGTTCAGTTCAGTCACTCAGTCATATCCAACTCTTTGTGACCCCATGAATCACAGCACGCCAGGCCCCCCTGTCCATCACCAACTCCCAGAGTTCACCCGGACTCACGTCCATCGAGTCAGTGATGCCATCCAGCCACCTCATCCTCTGTTGTCCCTTTCTCCTCCTGCCCCCAATCCCTCCCAGCATCAGAGTCTTTTCCAACGTCAAGTAGGCTTACTTAGGCAAACTTGGTGGCTCAGATAGTTAAGAATCTGCCTGCAATGTGGCAGAACTGGTTTCCATCCCTGGGTTGGAGAGATCTCCTGAAGGATAGCATGCAACCCATTCCAGTATTCTTGCCTGAAAAATCCCCATGGATCGGGGAGCCTGGCAGGCTATAGTCCATGGGGTCACAAAGAGTCAGACATGACTGAGCAACTAAAGGCATACATAGCCACTCATTCCCAAGACAATATAGAAACAGATAAAATAAATTCTGTCTTCATGTAACACAGGAATGTTTTTGCTGGCCATGAGCAGACCTGATTTCAAGAGGATGAGAGTCCAGGTGAACTGAGTAAGTACATTTTCATTTTCAAATATATGAGTCAGGTAATTGAGTCCATCTCTCTAAGATTTGAATGAACAAGTTGTCTGAGTAAGTAAAACAAAGAAGAGGCAGAAGAAACATACTGATAAAGTTCTCTATAGTAAGAATGAAATATCTGGAAGCGGGTAAGAGGTAGTTCTCCTTTTTTGTGCACACTAAAATGGACTTTTTGAATAAGGCAAGCAAAACATGTGGTTTCTCATCTGGGTACTCTTGAAAGACATAGAACTTCTGTGAGTTTGCAGAACATGTTGTAGACTGTCAGTTGCTCATGGCAATCCCTAATTTCTGAATTAATGAGAGAGAGGGATCTTCAGGATGTGTCCATTAATGTTTATCTCTAGCCACATTGCTTTAAGCAACATAGAATTTGAATGAATTCAATCAATCCTTCCACAGATTTGTACGATATCCCAGATTCTCCAGATTGATGGATGGAGAGATAAATGTAGCATTACAAAGTTCAACTGACAGCTATAATGCTTTAAGTATTTATATAAGCTAAAGGCCTAGGTCTATCTGCCCTTTCTCATCATTGCCAACATTAAATGATGTTATCTTTCAGTCAACCCATTCAATCACAAATGTACACTGTGTTTAACTGTTATGGCATACAGTGTTTTAGACTTTAGAAAATATACTGAAAAAAGATAAAATCCCTACTATTGGATCTTATATTTTAATGAAAGAGAAAGAAATTTGACAAAATAAATATATAAAAGTGTTAGCAGTTACTGGTAAAAAGAAAAATAAATGGCAAGGAAAATAATGAAAGATGTCATTGTAAATATTTTTGGAAAACTAGACTATGCAGGTGTACAAGGAAAGGATTTTCCAGGCAGGTAAATAACCAGTAAAAAAGGTGCTTTGTGAGTGTTTCCTAATTGGCTAACAGTGTTTCTCAACCTTTTTTTTATTGTAAAAATGTAAAGTAAAGTCGCTCAGTCATGTCCGACTCTTTGAGACCCCATAGACTGCAGCCTACTATGCGCCTCCATCCATGAGATTTTCCAGGCAAGAGTACTGGAGTGGGTTGCCATTTCCTTCTCCAGAGGATCTTCCAGACTCAGGGATCAAGCCCAGGTCTCCCACATTGTAAGCAGATGCTTTAGTGTCTGAACAACCACCAGTCCAGTTTTAGCTCCCTGCTAAAAAAAAACTTTTATATTTTTATTTATTTATTTTGGTTTGTGTTGGGTCTTCACTGCTATGTGCAAGTCTTTCTAGTTGCAGCAAATGGGGGCTACTCTCTAGTTGCAGTGCTCAGGCTTTTCACTGGGGTCACTTCTCTTGTTGCAGAGCATTGACTGTAGACGTGTGGACTCAGTAATTGCAGCACATAGGCTCAATAGTTGCTGCTTATGGATTAGTTGCTGTGGCATGTGGAATTTTCCCAGACCAGAGATGGAGACCCATGTCCCCCACATTGACAGCCAAGTTCTTAACCACTGGACAAACAGGGAAGTCCTAAAAATGCTTTTTTAGATAAATATTTTCACTAATAATTTTAGCAAAATTTTCATTCCACATATGTACTATAAATATGTTAATGTATTGTTTTCATACATATGATTTATTTTTAAAAGACCATAAGTTTTTTTTCACAATACCCTGACACTGAGAACTTATTTCTCTCTTGGGAAAGTTATCATCCCTTTTGAGAATGCATCTATAGTCTGGGAATGTGAACTAAGAGAGTAACATATATTAATGAGCCAAAAGGGTTAAGACTGAAAAAAATGTCATTTATTTAGAAATGAGAAGGCCATTAATAACTTTAAAAAGACCAGTTCGTATAAAATGGAAAATGTAGAAGGCAAAATATAGTTTTGGAAAGAATTAGGATGATGAAGTAGAAACAACAAATATAAGCTGTTCTTTCTAGAAACTTTCTATGGAAGGGAGGAGACATGTGCCATAAGATTTAGAGGGGATCAAAGCCAAAGGGAATGATGCTTGTTATTTATTTGTTTATTACCTTTGAAATGGTGGAACCTGGATGTGGATTAGATGCTATGAGGTGGCCAATAGAAATGAGACAAATGAAGAAACATGAAAAACATAGGATAATGAATAGAGCAAGTTCCCAGAGGATACTGAAAGTGATGGGATTTTGAACAAATATCAATAAATTCATCTTGAAGAAGAAAGAAACATCTATTTCTTTGTAGACTCAATTTGGACAGAAAGCACAACCTATCACTTCAATTGTGAACATAAAAGCACAAGTTGTTCAAGATGCTCTATTGTCTTTTATACATCAGATAAATTGTTTAGAAAACTGAACAGAACACAGAAATGATAGTGGTTATCAGTTCAGTTCAGTTCAGTCGATCAGTTTTGTCCGAATCTTTGCAACCCCATGAATTGCAACACGCCAGGCCTCCCTGTCCATCACCAACTCCCGGAGTTCACTCAGACTCATGTCCATCGAGGCAGTGATGCCATCCAGCCATCTGATCCTCTGGCTTCCCCTTCTCTTCCTGCCCCCAATCTCTCCCAGCATCAGAGTTTTAGAAAAGGCAGAGGAACCAGAGATCAAATTGCCAACATCCGCTGGATCATCAAAAAAGCAAGAGAGTTCCATAAAAACATCTATTTCTGCTTTATTGACTATGTCAAAGCCTTTGACTGTGTGGATCACAATAAACTGTGGAAAATTCTGAAGAGGATGGGAATACCAGACCAGCCTCTGATAGTGCCTCTTGAGAAACCTATATGCAGGTCAGGAAGCAACAGTTAGAACTGGACATGAAACAACAGACTGTTTCAAAATAGGAAAAGGAGTACATCAAGGCTATATATTATCACCCTGCTTATTTAACTTATATGCAGAGTACATCATGAGAAACACTGGGCTGGAAGAAGCACAAGCTGGAATCAAGATTGCCAGGAGTAATATCAATAACCTCAGATATGCAGATGACACCACCCTTATGTCAGGAAGTGAAGAGGCACTAAAAAGCCTCTTGATGAAAGTGAAAGAGGAGAGTGAAAAAGTTGGCTTAAAACTCAACATTCAGAAACTAAGATCATGGCATCTGGTCCCATCACTTCATGGAAAATAGATGGGGAAACAGTGGAAACAGTGTCAGACTATTTTTTTGGGCTCCAAAATTACTGCAAATGGTGATTGCGGCCATAAAATTAAAAGACACTTACTCCTTGGAAGGAAAGTTATGACCAACCTAGATAGCATATTCAAAAGCATAGATATTACTTTGCCAACAAAGAAAGATCCGTCTAGTCAAGGCTATGGTTTTTCCAGTGGTCATGTATGGATGTGAGAGTTGGACTGTGAAGAAAGATGAACGCCAAAGAATTGATGTTTTTGAACTGTGGTGTTGGAGAAGGCTCTTGAGAATTCCTTGGACTGCAAGGAGATCCAACTAGTCCATTCTAAAGGAGATCAGTCCAGGGTGTTCTTTCGAAGGAATGATGCTAAAGCTGAAACTCCAGTGGTTATCAGGAAACTATTATTAAAATTATTTTTATCTTGATTCCTTAGTAATTACTTGACTTGGGACAATTGTATAATACAGTTATTATAATAACATGTTAAAAAGATGGAGAAGGCAATGGCACCCCACTCCAGTGCTCTTGCCTGGAAATCCTATGGCTGCAGTTCATGGGGTCGCTAAGAGTTGCACAGGACTGAGCGACTTCACTTTCACTTTTCACTTTCATGCATTGGAGAAGGAAATGGCAACCCACTCCAGTACTCTTGCCTGGAGAATCCCAGGGACGGGGGATCCTGGTGGGCTGCCATCTATGGGGTCACAGAGAGTCAGACATGACTGAAATGACTTAGCAGCAGAAGCATGTTAAAAAGAATACTTGGTTGAGGTGAGAAATTTTAAAAATATATATGTATATATACATGCATATATATGTATATATATAAGAATTAAAATATGAGAATGGTTTATAAAGCAAAAAAAAAAAAAAAAAAAACCTTACAAATAGTTTTATCTTACAGAATAAACGTGTTCCTTTTTAACTAAGGAAGATGAGTTTCAGTAATGAATCAAAACCTAAAATTTCAGTAGAATGAATACCTACGTATGTACCTGACACAGGAAATAGTCCATGTCAGCCCTCAGAGCAATGATGTATTAATTATGCTCCATCACACTGAGGAAGTATTTAGGTAGCAGTAGAAGGATGAATGTAAACACATCAGCTTGAAACACTGGGTTCTGTAAACAAGCACTCTCAAGACACCTGGGTCTTTATTAGCTGTCAAATCTTATCTAATGTAAATTTTTGCAATGAGTCTAATATCAGATTCTGATATTCTGATACTTCTGAATTACAGTTGTTGATAAATGCATGACATTTACATATCTATTAGACAAAAGAGAGATATTAAATGTGACCTAATTTAACCTATATAGGAATAAAGGGAAAAAAAGAAGTGATGCATATTAAAATATTTCCACATTATTGATAATGACTAATAAATTGGTATTTGAAAAGTATCTTCCTTTTGGGTTCAGTTTGCATCAATTTGTTTTAAAATACTCTTTAGTCTCAAATTAGTCAAGCCAGGGTATTAAATACACCACTGTAATGATCTCAAAATAATTTCCAAATCCACAAAAATATAATTGGAAATTGTCACTATCAGCAAGTTAGACTGGCTAAGCCCTTTTCTTTTACTAGTTCTGTTATGAGGACATTTACCAAAACAGCTAGATAGAAAGACAGGTATTACTCAAATTTTATTTAATAATAGAAACCAGACACTGATTTTCTCAATCTATATACATTGAATGAATTTTCAAAGAAATGATATTTTAGTAATAATGACAATAAATATAGGAAATATGAAAAGTAAATATACATAGGATATCACACAAGATTTAAAGAAATCTTTTGGAATTACTTCAATGACACACAGTTCCGAGTATGTATCCTTAACACTGGGGAATCATTTATATCCTTATGTGTATAAATATTGTATATTTAGCTATAGAGTCGTTAATTGATTCATGTCATCTTTTTAAGCAACTTACATAGTTTTCAGAGGATTTTGCAGGTTAAAGTGACTTAATTCCCAGAATGACCTCTTCATATAATTATGTTTCAACGTTGATACCAACTTCCTTCTTTAGTAAACCAGTGCTCACATTACCAGTGTAATCAACAAATGTTTAGTTCTTCTTCATCATAATGTAAATATTAACATGTTTTCTTTCCTTTATCATTAATTTCTCCTCCTACAAAATTGCTGTTGAAGTCTTGCTGTAGAGGCTCCTTCCATCAGTCTTAGCTTTTCCTTGTACCTGGATATCAGCTGAAGTTTGCTAACCTATACTGCTGCAGTTCTTGATTTAGTGCTTCATTTCCCTGTACACTGTGGCTTTAGCCCCCTACTGCAGTGGCTGGCCTCCGTCTGAGGACAAAATAAATAAATAAAAGCTATTTGTTTTCTGTGTTCTCTGCTCTGGTAACTTCTTTTTGTGGAACTTGGTATATTTTAAGTAGCCAAACTAATGCCAACAGGCTGCTTAGATGGGGAATTGGTCATTTTTCAGGGAAGTGCTAGTGCTAGTGAAATTTGCTCAGTTGTATCCAACTCTTTGTGACCCACATGGCCCCATGTGACCCGACAAAGGCTACCCACTCTTTGTGACCCCATGTGGCAGCACGCAGGGCTCCTCTGTTTATGGAATTCTCCAGGCAAGAATACTGGAGTGGGTAGCCATTTTCTTCTCCAAGGGAACTTCCCAACCCAGGGATTGAACCTGGATCTTCTGCTTTACAGGCAGATTCTTTACCATCTGAGCCACCAGGGAAGCCCCCAGGGAAGACCTCTGCCCAGCACAACCAGATAGCACCTTTGCTAGGCTTTCTCCACACATTTACTTCAACGGTCCCATCAAAACAAAATTCTGCCTTCTCAGCAGTTTTACACTTAGTTTTACACTGTAGTTCAGCTAATGAAAATAACCCAGTACTCCTATGTGTATGCCTGTATAAGTTTTTCCCACTTTTAGTTCCTTGAGTGTTATTAACAACATTTAGTTACACTGAACATGAGTTTTGCTTTTTCAGGTTGAATTCTTTAGGAAATAAAGTAAAAGTATACATGTGGCTCAGCTATATCTGTGTTGGATATGGGGAACTCAAAGCAAGTGATGCTTTTTTCATTGCTTCACTGTGTACTGTAATCAAATAAAATAACAATATTTTTTCTGCTTTAAAACTATCAATTATATAAAATAATATTCTAATCAACATGCATTCTGATATTAATAAAGTACAAACATTCACTTTTGCATTGGTGAAAGTATACCTTCCATTTACTAACAATAATTACATTTATGGCTGAATTTCCAAGTACTAAGCACTGTCCTAATCAATTTATGATCTTTGCATAGTTTCATCCCTGTATCAAACCAATAATGTAACAATCTTTACTATTGCCATCATGAAGCTGTATCTTAGAGGAAAAATGCAACTTGCCTAAGTTCATACAGCTATTAAAATCAGAACCAGAATAAAAATCTAGAAGTCTGCATCCAGAACACTTAGTATTAAACAGAAGTGTTCTTATGTAGAAGAATTTTTCAGAAAGTAAAGTTTTATTTTTGCCTTGTTAATCTTGATAGAGAATCTAGTACATGTGGCCTTCTCAGGTGGCCCTAAAGGTGAAGAAGCCACCTGCCAATGCAGGGGACTTAAGACACAGCGTTCCATCACTGGATCAGGAACATTCCCTGGAGGAGAGCACAACAATCCACTCATGTTCTTGCCTGGATTCTTGCTTGAGTTCCAAGGACAGAGGAACCTGGTGGGCCACAGTCCAAAGGCTCACAAAAGGTTGGACATGAGTGAAGTAACTCAACATGCATGCTAGTACATGTAGGCCAGTCAGAAATCTGAAGGAAAAAAAAGAGAAAACTTTACACTGCTTGAATGACAGACTAGTTGACAATTAGTAGGTAGATGACTTAAAAGCAAATGGAACTCCATTAAAAAAGTGTACCACAGGCGTTTCCTTCCTGTGTAAGGCTGGTAAGGGCTCCTGCGGCCGCTGTTTCAACCCAGGCGGTTAACAATCAAGATGGTACATGCTGAAACCTTTTCTCGTCCCTTGAGTCGGAATGAAGTTGTTGGTTTAATTTTCCGTTTGACAATATTTGGTGCAGTAACATACTTTACAATTAAATGGATGGTAGATGCAATTGATCCAACCAGAAAGCAAAAAGTAGAAGCCCAGAAACAGGCAGAAAAATTAATGAAACAAATTGGTGTGAAAAATGTGAAGCTTTCAGAATATGAAATGAGTATTGCTGCTCATCTAGTAGACCCTCTTAACATGCATGTTACTTGGAGTGATATAGCAGGTTTGGATGATGTCATTACAGATCTGAAAGACACAGTCATCTTACCTATCAAAAAGAAGCATTTGTTTGAAAATTCCAGGCTTCTACAGCCTCCAAAAGGTGTGCTTCTCTATGGGCCTCCAGGCTGTGGTAAAACGTTGATTGCCAAGGCCACAGCCAAAGAAGCAGGCTGTCGATTTATTAACCTTCAGCCTTCAACACTGACGGATAAGTGGTATGGGGAATCTCAGAAACTGGCTGCTGCTGTGTTCTCCCTTGCCATAAAGCTACAGCCTTCCATCATCTTTATAGATGAAATAGACTCCTTTCTACGAAACCGTTCCAGTTCTGACCATGAAGCTACAGCCATGATGAAAGCTCAGTTTATGAGTCTCTGGGATGGATTGGATACTGATCATAGCTGCCAGGTCATCGTGATGGGAGCTACTAATCGTCCTCAGGATCTGGATTCAGCTATAATGAGGAGAATGCCCACGAGATTCCATATCAACCAGCCTGCTCTGAAACAAAGAGAAGCAATCCTGAAACTCATCTTGAAAAATGAAAATGTGGATAGGCATGTGGACCTGCTAGAAGTTGCCCAGGAAACTGATGGGTTTTCAGGCAGTGACCTAAAAGAAATGTGTCGAGATGCTGCCCTCCTCTGTGTCAGAGAATATGTTAATTCTACATCGGAAGAAAGCCATGATGAAGATGAAATTCGACCTGTACAACAACAGGACCTGCATCGGGCAATTGAAAAGATGAAGAAGTCAAAGGATGCAGCATTTCAGAATGTTCTAACACACGTTTGTTTAGATTAAGAGTAAAGATCATTTGTACAGCTCAACACGATCTAGTTTGGTGTGCCCTCTTATCATCAGTGGAAATAGCTGAAGGAGGAGTGTTCTTTCAACAGCGAGAGAGTTTTATGTTCATGACACTGGTTTTATACTCTGAATTCTAAGTTATTGAGACATAGTTGTTATATAAATGGTATTACTACTTGTGAAAAATCATGAGGAGGAACAATTTAATCAGCCTGACTGTGGGTGCTTGTGTTTGACCTCTTTAGCCATATGTTGCAGCCTTATAGTGTCTAAGCTGGTCTTAAGGTAACAAATGATTTATTGAGTCATTAGTGAGAATTGGAGACGTGCTTAAGTGCTGGTTTCTAGATATGTGAGAGTATGTGTATGTGTGTATGTGTGTATTAAATGTATATAGTCACACATTTTATATTGACATTCTGTAGATAGGTTTGAATACAGAAACTTTTTTTTGTAATCCCAACTACTGAATCAAAAAGTACCAAATAGCATATAGCAAAACTAAGATTAATGGTTGTGTCTAAAACGTACAATGATTCAGCCATTTCTAGTTGTCACTTATTTCAGGTTTTTTTTTTTTAAGTTGAGTATTTATCTGGAGTTGAATAGTTGAAGTCAGTGACATCAGAAACTTAGATGCGGCTCAATTATGGTTGTTGGGATAATTAAATAAACATGCTTGTTCGGTGATCAGCACTGAATGGTTGTCAGGCAGTTGTGTGATCGACACCTGTTTCACCTCTTGCTGCAAGCATGCTGAGTAGAGACTTTTTTTTTTATTGATGTATGTAAAGGTGGGCTGAAAGCCTCGCAAAAGAATGACTTTGAAAAACCTCAGTGCCATTCAGCCCCATGTATGTGACTTTTCCTTTCTTCGTTTAATGTAACAGTTCTGTTGTAACCGTGGGTTTTCAATATTTTAAAAGTATATGTTCCTTAATTATGTCAAATATAATTTGGTCATCAAAAATGATAGTTTAAAACTAGCTGTTACTAAATGTGCTAAAAATACCCATTTTGTAATCCTGACTTTTTGTTTTCTTAGCATATTATCAATTATGCCCTACTTAGTATGGATACACACATCAGAATCCCCCTGTTGTATCTGTAGTCTGATGCTGTGTGCACAAAAGACGACACGTTTTGTCCAAAGTGTCACTAACCAGAATTCTGTCACAGGCACTTAAACACAAGCACGAGGAAAGTGGCACGATGTGATCTTGAGGTGCCTTCTGACCTTTTGTTTTTATTGTATTCTTTGAAAACTCTGATGTTTATTTATGAGTTATTAATTAATCTCTTCGATAATAAGTCTCTCACAAGAACCCGTTGGATAGTTTGTTCATCATTTGTTCTTTGAATGGTGGATGGGGCAGAGGTTCAAGTTTTGAAAAATTGTGAAGATGATTGAAAAATTGATGCAAAACACAAGATACCAAAAATAAAATATTTCATCTCCATTTTTAATAACTATTATACTATTATTTTATAAATATGCAATAAAGAGGTCCCTCTTAAAAAAAAAAAAAAAAAAAAAAAAAAAAAAAAAAAAAAAAAAAAAAAAGTGTACCACACTTTGTGAACAGAATCTTCAACTTGCCAGGAATATAGTGCATTCATTATGCTGCTGCTAGCACTGAGGAGAGTATATAAATTATTCAGAGTTGGGAGAGACATTAATTTTTTTTTACAATGCAAAAGAGATGATTCACAGAATAGAAGTGATCAGAATTTATTAATATATTCCTGCATTTAAAGTGAATAATTTATTTCATCTTCCATGGTAGGATGAAGCCCAGGCATTAGAACAAAACTAACAGTTAACAAATCTAGCTTTATTTCGTAAAGCCTGGGTCTGTTTTAAAAACAGAAACTTTGGTGATATATATTACAATGAATAATTTGCTAATTGAAAGAATATTTAATATTTAATGACTTTTAAAATATTTCTGTTAATAATGAATGAGAAACTGCTATATTCAGATTCATATTGTTTCATTTTGTATGCTTTCACATATGTTCATAAAAATGATAAAATCAGCTGTGTTTTATTTATCCCACCTGATCTCTTTTCAACTCTATATTTGAAATATTTCATTTGCTAGAGTACAAAGATTAATGCTATTGATTCTCCTCTAGGAAGATAAAGACATATAAATAAAACATGAAAGTGTAAATAATCATTCAAGCTTCTGATAGTTGCATGTATTGATTGGAGAATGTCAAAATGATCATATAGTAAGTGTGGAGCAGTCCTTTTTAAGGAAACACTATTTAGAGCTGTGTGTGAGCCACCTGCTGTCAGTTAATCTAGGATTGTAAGGCCACTAGTATGACTTTAAGACATGCAGTTCGATCCCTAAGTCAGGAAGATACCCTTTTTCAGGCAATAATACTGGAGTAGATTGCCAGGCCCTCCTCCACGGTATCTTCTTGACCCAGGGATTGAATTCCATGTCTCTTGTCTCCTGCACTGCAGACAGTCTTTACCTACTGAGTCATCAGGGAAACCCATTTAGAGCTGGGGGTTTTTAAAATCTGAGCTGGCCTATGACTTGCTTTGACCAAGAGTGTAGTGGAACTGATTTCTGGGTCTAGGTTCAAGATCTCTGTGCACTTCTAATTTCAGTTGAATTTCTTCTCATGAAACACAAGTGAGAAACACAGTGGAGCTTAAAAAAAGACAATAAATTACCTGGACCAAGGCAAGTCATACTAGTGGCCTGACAACCCAGGCACCATCAGAAGGCAGGCCCAATCTCCTACTAGCATTGTGAGCAACAATGAGTGTTTGACATTTAAGTTCCCACATGTGTGTACATGTGTACACACACACACAAACACACACACGTATGATTATGTCTCATATATGTCTCATATTTCTTATATGCAGGCTGTTCTCCTGAGACATATTGCCTGACAACTGTCTGATAATGGACACTGATTTTCTCACAATCAGAATACTGAAGCTGCAATTTAGATGAATGCAACAGTTATCTCCGCTCTACATACATACAACACATCAAAAACTCAACCTACCACCATACATAGTATTTCTGTAAGTCATAAATCGAGGTACTGTGTAGATAAAGAATACATCTCGAAGGCTACTTAAGAGAATACCATTAGAAAAATGAAATATTTGAGCCAAAATGTACCTGACCATCTTATCAAGCCACGTTCTGGCATGCTAGTGATAAATTAGCCCCTGTCCTTTTTATGAATTCCTCAACTCAAAAAGCTCTTGTTTTAGATCAGATCAGTCACTCAGTCATGTCCAGTTCTTTGCGACCCCATGAATTGCAGCACGCCAGGCATCCCTGTCCATCACCAACTCCCGAAGTTCAATGAGACTTACGTCCATCGAGTCCATGATGCCATCCAGCCATCTCATCCTCTGCCATCCACTTCTCCTCTTGCCCCCAATCTCTCCCAGCATCAGAGTCTTTTCCAATGAGTCAACTCTTCACATGAGGTGGCCAAAGTACTGGAGTTTCAGCTTTAGCATCATTCCTTCCAAAGAAATCCCAGGGCTGATCTCATTTAGAAGGGACTGGTTGGATCTCCTTGCAGTCCAAGGGACTCTCAAGAGTCTTCTCCAACACCACAGTTCAAAAGCATCAATTCTTCGGCACTCAGCCTTCTTCACAGTTCAACTCTCACATCCATACATGACCACAGGAAAAACCATAGCCTTGACTAGACGAACCTTTGTTGGCAAAGTAATGTCTCTGCTTTTGAATATGCTGTCTAGGTTGGTCATAACTTTCCTTCCAAGGAGTAAGCGTCTTTTAATTTCATGGCTGAAATCACCATCTGCAGTGATTTTGGAGCCCAGAAAAATAAAGTCTGGCACTGTTTCCCCATCTATTTCCCATAAAGTGGTGGGACTGGATGCCATGATCTTAGTTTTCTGAATGTTGAGCTTTAAGCCAACTTTTTCACTCTCCACTTTCACTTTCCTCAAGAGGCTTTTTAGTTCCTTTTCACTTTCTGCCATAAGAGTGGTGTCATCTGCATATCTGAGGTTATTGATATTTCTCCCAGCAATCTTGATTCCAGCTTGGGTTTCTTCCAGTCCAGCGTTTCTCATGATGTACTCTGCATATAAATTAAATAAACAGGGTGACAATATACAGCCTTGAAGTACTCCTTTTCCTATTTGGAACCAGTCTGTTGTTCCATGTCCAGTTCTAACTGTTGCTTCCTCACCTGCATACAAATTTCTCAAGAGTCAGATCAGGTGGTCTGGTATTCCCATCTCTTTCAGAATTTTCCACAGTTTATTGTGATCCACCCAGTCAAAGGCTTTGGCATAATAAATAAAGCAGAAATAAATGTTTTTTCTGGAACTCTCTTGCTTTTTCCATGATCCAGCAGATGCTGGCAATTTGATCTGTGGTTCGTCTTCCTTTTCTAAAACCAGCTTGAACATCAGGAATTTCACGGTTCACATATTGCTGCTCAAAAAACTTCTGGGATACATATTGTGCATGTTGTAATAGTTTATTTCTCCGAAATATTTCCAAAAAGCACCCAATGCACACCTGTCTCTACAGCTTGAAGATCACACTATTAGCTCAAATGCCCTGAATCTCAGGAGAATACATATGTATCCATGCTGTACATGCTATAATAGAGCAGGTGTATGCTGAAGTGCTCATACACTAGGAAATTAGGAGCATTGCCAGATCCCCATCCCAGTCTCTACCCTCCACTACATTAAAGTGTTTTTACAGCTGCAACATGACCCTAATTTAGGATAGATAATACCATAATTCCATTGCTAATTAATAGCAGATGTTCTAAAAAATAACTGTAACTTTTTGATCACTGAATTGATATAATTTTCTCTTTAATTAATATTACATTTTGAATAATGTTTTTATCTTTTAATATGGCAGATTCATGTTGATGTATGGCAAAACCAATACAATATTGTAAAGTAATTAACCTCCAATTAAAATAATAAATTTATATTAAAAAAAGATTACCTCTTCGAGCCCCATTTTTATATTTTAATCCAAGTTAACTAATCCAGATATCATTGCAAGATAAATTCACATTTCATTTTATCTATTGCATACTAGGAATTCTACTATTCATATATGTATATAAATATATGTGTGTGTGTGTGTGTGTGTATATATATATATATATATATATTTCTTTATACAAATAGTAGATTGCTTTCAGATTTTCAGACTAATGGAGAACTGTGTGAGGTCTGGGAAATGGAATATTTCCTGCCATAGCAGTAAACAAAGATGTCACAGTCATCAGAGAAACAGCCTTCCTTGTGAGCTGGTGAGCCCTAAGGGCTCTCAGGAAGGAGAAAAATACCTGCAATCTAGCAGCCATCATGACCCAGATAACCACGGTGTTGTGAATACTCACCTAGAGCCAGATATCCTGGAATACGAAGTCAAGAGGGCCTTAGGAAGCGTCACTGTGAACAAAGCTAGTGGAGGTGATGGAGTTCCAGTTGAGCTACTTCAAATCCTAAAAGATGTTGTTATGAAAGTGCTGCACTCAAGATGTCAGCAAATCTGGAAATCTCAGCAGTGGCCACAGGACTGGAAAAGGTCAGTTTTCATTCCAATCCCAAAGAAAGGCAATGCCAAAAATGTTCAAACTACCACACAATTGCACTTATCTCACAGGCTAGCAAAGTAATGCTCAAAATTCTCCAAGCCAGACTTCAATAGTGTATGAACTATGAACTTCCAGGTGTTCAAGCTGGATTTAAGAAAGTAAGAGGAACTAGAGATCAAATTGCCAAAATCCACTGGATCATAGAAAAGCCAAGAGAATTGCAGAAAAACATATACTTCTCCTTTATTGATTTTGCCAAAGCCTTTGACTGTGTAGATCACAAAAAAACTGGAAATTTCCTCAAGAGATGGGAATACCAGACCACCTTATGTGTCTCCTGAGAAATCTGTATTCAGGTCAAGAAGCAACAATTAGAACTGGACATGGAACAAAAGACTCATTCCAAATTGGGAAGGGAGTACATAAAGGTTGTATATTGTCACCCTGTTTATTTAACTTATATGCAGAGTACGTCTTGAGAAATGCCAGACTGGATGAAGCACAAGCTGGAATCAAGATTGCTGTGAAAAATATCAATAACCTCAGATATACAGATGATACCACCCTTATGGCAGAAAGTGAAGAAGAACTAAAGAGCCTCTTGATGAAAGTGAAAAAGGAGAGTGAAAAAGCTGGCTTAAAACTCAACATTCATAAAACTAAGATCAAGGCATTTGGTCCCTTTACTTCATGGCAAATAGATGGGGAAACAATGGAAACAGTGACAGACTTTATTTTTTTGGACTCCAAAATCACTGCAGATGGTGACCATAACCAAGTGCTGAAGAACTGGTGCTTTTGAACTGTGGTGTTGGAGAAGACTCTTGAGAGTCACTTGGACAGCAAGGAGATCAAACCAGTAAATCTTAAAGAAATTAGTCCTGAATATTCATTGTAAGGACTGATGCTGAAGCTGAAACTCCAATACTTTTTCTACCTGATGGGAAGAACTGACTCACTTGAAAGTGCCTGATGCTGGGAAAGACTGAAGGCGGGAGGAGAAGGGGATGACACAGGATGAGATGGTTTGATGGTATCACTGACTAGATGGACATGAGATTGAGCAAACTCAGGAAGTTGATGATTGACAGGGAAGCCTGGCATGCTGCAGTCCATGGAGTTGCAAAGAGTTGGACATGACTGACCAAGTAAACCAAACTGAGCAGCCATTAGACTGAAGCTACTTCCTATGGGGAGCCCTGAGGAAAGGAAGTTTAGGATATGAAAAGCACAGGATACTGGCCTCCAGATAGGTGAGGTCCTATGAAAGATTTTAGTGAGCCCAGACTCTTGCATCTTCCCATATGTTGGATAAGTTATAAATTCCTTAACTTGAAAATATGGTTTTCTTTAATTAACAGTAATGTTTCGATGTTCAGTCTATCTGCCATTTGTTGCAAAACTTCTGTATAACCTGGCTCCTCCTTTTGTCTTCTCAAATCATATCTCCCAGGGCTGCTTAAGATGATGTCTCCTGGGCTTGAAGTCATAAAAATTCTCATTGAATAAAACATAATTCTCAAATTTTAGGTTGTGGATATTTTTTAAGTCAACAGATCTGATTTTTACTTTACTTACAAGCTAACATGTTAGTCTGTCTCTCATTCATGGATGCTGGCAGGAGACATATGATATGCTTAGTCTATTACTCATAGCAATTGAAGTACCAAAAGTACCAGTGTTTTCTTGTGCCAGTTCCCATGCTCCAATCCCATGGGGTGACGTGAAGAGAAACAGGTGACATGGACACATTGAGTTGGTTATGTTATAGGAATGCCAATACTGAGGATACTGATTCAGGTTTCTCCCGAAAGAGAAGTTGTCATCGCCATGGTTCACAAGAAATGCAAAAGTTCAAAATGCCCATGGAGAATTTTCTACTGACATGATATTACAGATTTGGGAATACTTTTCCAAGTGCAGATAATTGAGCTGCTTCTGAAAGTGAAAGCCATGGTTTGTGGGAAAACCACAAGTAAAGTAGAACAAAGAAAATAAGGGTCTTGTGTTGAAAAGAACAAAGCACTTAATCAGTGCAGATAATGAATTATATTTATGCTTTTGTATTCAAGTCCAAGAGACATACTGAAAAATAAAAGGACACCCACATAATCTTTTTTTATTTGTTAAGGCCTGGAATACGGTTGTTTCATCCTCATATAACTATTTTAGTTCTTATTTGTCTGATCTTCAATAAATCAAAATTTAAATTAATCCTTTCATGGGATCATACCCTTCAATATTTGGAGTCTGATGCAACTTTAGATGTTCAGTGTCAGAATTATATTGAACTACAACCAACTGATGTTGAAACAGAATACATGGTGCTGATGACAAATATATATCTTTTGTTCAGCTCTCTCTAAGTGTACTGTCTGTGCTAGCCATTGACTGCATTTCTCCCTACTACTGCTAAGTCACTTCAGTCATGTCCGACTCTGTGCGACCCCATAGATGGCAGCCCACCAGGCTCCCCCATCCCTGGGATTCTCCAGGCAAGAACACTGGAATGGGTTGCCATTTCCTTCTGCCTTAGACAGAACTCGTCACTTACCTTTCTTTCTATAGTTTTTCTTCATCCATTGTTTCTATATTAGTTAATAGCAAACCACATTCACCCAGTTTCTCAAGCCAGAAATAATTAGCTCAATCCTTACTGAGCTTGATAATGAGCTTGATCAATAATTAGCTTAATCCTTATTCCTTGTATATCCCCCAAAATCTAATCATTTACTTCCTGTTACCTGGAGTCTATCCACCTCTCTGCATCTTCATTGCCACCATCCTACTCCATGTCACCTTGATCTGAATGCGAACAGACTTCAGATAGTCTTTCATGGTCTTACAATTTATCCTTTACAGTGATGCTACCTCTATCTTCAAAAGACTTCATCTGTCTTTAAGATACACGTGTGTGTGTGTGTGTGTGTGTGTGTGTGTGTATAACACTATTCATTTTCTGAGTCTCATCACCCTCTGTATGCCCTACCTCTTTTGTTGTGGTTGCTTAGCCATTCACTCATGTCTGACTCTTTGCAACCCTTTGAACTGTAGCCTTCCAGGCTCCTCAGTCTATGGGATTTCCCAGGCAAGAATACTAGAGTGAGGTGCCACTTCCTACTACAGAGGATCTTCCTGACAGAAGGATTAGAACCATATCTCCTGCACTGGCAGATGGATTCTTTATGGCTAAGCCACCAAGGAAGACATACCACTTATTTTAGGAACTCTTTAATTTGAAAAGAAGAAAAAGTGAAAAGACAAAATATATGACACTGCAAGATGAACTCCCTAGATTAGTAGGTGCCCAATATGCTACTGGAGAAGAGTGGAGAAATAACTCCAGAAAGAATGAAGAGACAGAGCCAAAACAAACAAAACAAAACAAACAAAAAACACCCAATTGTGGATGTGACTGTGATGGAAGTAAACTCTGATGCTATAAAGAACAATATTGCATAGGAACCTGGAAAGTTAGGTCCATGAATCAAGGTAAATTGGAAGTGGTCAAACAGGAGATGGCAAGAGTGAACATCGACAATTTAGGAATCAGTGAACTAAAATGGACTGAAATGGGTGAATTTAACTCAGATACGGTGGGCAGGAATTCCTTAGAAGAAATGGAGTAGCCCTCATAGTTAATAAAAAGAATCTGAAATGCAGTTCTTGGATGCCATCTCAAAAACAACAGAATGGTCCTGTTCATTTCCAATACAAACCATTCAATATCATAGTAATCCAAATCTATGTCCCAACCAGTAATACTGAAGACTGAAACTGAATGGTTCTATGAAGACTTGCAAGACCGTCCAGAACTAATGCCCCCAAAAGATGTCCTTTTCATTATAGGGGACTGGGATGCAAAAGCAGGAAGTCAAAAGATACTGGGAGTAACAAGCAAATTTGGCCTTAGAGTACAAAATGAAGCAGGGCAAAGGCTAAGAGTTTTGCCAAGAGAATGCACTGATCATAGCAAACACCCTCTTCCAGCAAATGAGAGAAGACTCTACACATGAACATCACCAGATAGTCAATACCAGAGACATTATTTTGCCAACAAAAGTCCGTCTAGTCAAGGCTATGGTTTTTCCATGAGTCATGGATGGATGTGAGTTAGACTATAAAGAAAGCTGAGCACTGAAGAATTGATGCTTTTGAACTGTGGTGTTGGAGAAGACTCTTGAGAATCTCTTGGACAACAAAGAGATACAACCTGTCAATCCTAAAGGAAATCAGTCCTGAATATTCATTGGAGGGCTGATGCTGAAGCTGAAACTACAATACTTTGGCCACCTGATGTGAAGAACTGACTCATTTGAAAGGACCCTGATGCTGGGAAAGATTGAAGGTGGGAGGAGAAGGGGATGACAGAGGATGAGATGGTTGGATGGCATCACTGACTCTATGGACTTGAGTTTGAGTAAGTTCTGGGAGTTGGCGAGGGACAGGGAAGCCTAGCGTGTTGCAGTCCATGGGGTCCCAAAGAGTCGAATACGACTGGGTGACTTTCATTCACTTGAGATCCCACCTTACTTACATATGAAAAATGCCCTTTATATTTGAGTGTATTTATGGACTGTTTGTACTGTCCCTTGAATTTATAGTCACTCTGTTAAGTCACTTCAGTCGTGTCCAACTCTGTGTGACCCCATAGACGTCAGCCTACCAGCCTCTCCTGCCCCTGGGATTCTCCAGGCAAGAAAACTGGAGTGGGTTGCCATTTCCTTCTCCAATGCATGAAAGTGGAAAAGTGAAAGTGAAGTTGCTCAGTTGTGTCCTACTCTTAGCGACCCCATGGACTGCAGCCCATCAGGCTTCTGCATCCATGGGATTTTCCAGGCAAGAGTACTGCAGTGGGGTGCCATTGCCTTCTCCATTATAGTCACTAGAAAAGTTTTTAGTAGGTTTTGCTATCAGATGCTGCTGCTAAGTTGCTTCAGTCATATCAGATGAATGTAGGATAACTTCATCACTCAATTTCTAGATTTTTCTGTTATTTCATGTTTATTTTTCCATGTAAACTTTAAAGTCAACTGGTATATGTGTGAGTGAAGTATGCTTTGCATTTATTAGAGATGCATGATAGTAACTTACATTTTAAGTGTTTTACTTTGGCCTCTGTGTTTAGGTTGACTGGTGGGCAGGATGATCAGCAGGGGTAGAAGGATCATGATGGGTTGATATTAAAATAATCCTGGTGAAAGATGACTAACACTTGCACCAGGTTAGGAACAGTGGGAATGGACTAGTGTTCAAATTTTGAACATATTTTGAAAGTATGGTAAGTGGAGGCTTATTTTAAACAAATTGCATGTGAGATTGAAGCCAACTGTATGTCCAGGTATTCTGGTCTGAGCAATGAGAAAGATGCAACTACTCCCTATTGAGAAATGAAAACTGTTAAAGAAATAGGTTTGGTGAAAATAGTATCTAAGAAGCTTTGATTTTGTTTTGTTTTTAGGTGGATTTTGAGTAGAATATATGAGCCTGGAATTTGGGGAAGAAATTTGGCATGGAGTCTTGAGTGTTGCTTTTGTTACCCAACTGACTTATTTTCTTTAATTGTATGTTTTTGTCTCATTAAACTTGTCTATGATCTTTCAGTGTTGAAATTATTCGCAAGGACAATTTGAAGGATGTATTGAATATATGCTACATTCTATACTATATTTGCCTAAAAAACATCCATTGACTCTTTTAAAAAAAAATCTAGTTGTACAAAGTAAACCCACAGCAAGGGCTATGGATTATCACTGCTCTAATTTTTGTGTATTTTTTTTAATAGGTAAGTCATATCACACTCTTTGTGACCCCAGGGACTATAGACTACCAGGCTTCTCTGTCCACAGGATTGCCCAGATAAGAATACTTGAATGGGCTGTGATTCCTTCTCCAAGGAATCTTCCAGACTCAGGGATTGAACCTGAGTCTCCTGTATTGCAGGTAGATTCTATACCACTGAGCCATCAAGGAAGGCCAAACCAGCAGAAATTTGACACAGAAATTTTAGCCCCTTGGCTAAAAGTCAAGGGAATACAAAGGTGAACGATCATAGTCAGTACAAGGACACCAGAAATTAACATTAAATAAGTAGGTAGACACAGAGATAGTTAAATAGTTGGTGTGATGCTATTTTGTTAAGCAATTCAAAATAATATAACAAAATATATGGAATTTTCCATTTTCTACACTAATAGAAAACTGATAAGATATGCAAGAAAATGCAAAAAAAAAAAAAAAGACCAACAATTTTATGTTTGATCTTGGAATGTATTGTGACCTTTCCAGCCCTTTATATTGTATATTTTAGAAATAAATGTGATTTTTCGGTTTTATGTCCTGAAAACAGATCTGGTATAATACATAATACATACCCGTGGAGAAGGAAATGCTACGCATTCCAGTATTCTTGCCTGAAGAATCCCATGGACAGTGGAGTCTGGTAGGCTACTGTCCTTGGGGTTGCAAGAGTCGGACATGACTTAGCGACTAAATTACTACTACTACTACTATAATACATATATTGTATAAGATACCACATTTAAATAGTCACATTTAATGACAATAATGTCTATCTATATATATGAAATACATAAATTAAATATTCAATATTTGTATATACATAAAATGTATAAATTATGTATATATAGTGCAGCCGAGAGGAGCTACCCCACATCCAAGGTCAGGGGCAGAAGCCGGGAGGACCCCATGCCTGAAGGGCAGCGGCCAAGAGGAGTTACCCCACATCCAGGGTCAGGGGCAGCGGCCGAGAGGGCCAGACTGCAATGGCGCAGGAACGGCCAAGAGGAGCTACCCCACGTCTGAGGTCGGCGAGGGGGGCGGCCAAGAGGAGATACCCAGCGTCCGAGGTCAGGGGCGGTGACTGGAAGGAGATACCCCACGCCCTTAAGCCCAAGCCAGGGGCGGCGGGTGGGAGGAGCTTCCCCACCCTGCTAAGCCAGAGGCCAGGGGCAGCGGCCAGGAGGACCAACCCCATGCCATGGCTGCGTGGGCACAGGAGGGCCTAGAGGAGCTATCCCACATTGAAGGTCAGGAAGGGCGGCAGTGAGGAGATACCCCTCATCCAAGGTAAGGAGCATTGGCTGCGCTTTGCTGGAGCAGCCATGAAGAGATACCCCATGCCCAAGTTAAGAGAAACCCAAGTAAGACTGTAGGTTGTTGCAAGAAGGCATCAGAAGGCAGACACACTGAAACCATACTCACAGAAAACTAATCAATCTAATCACACTAGGACAACAGCCTTGTCTAACTCAATGAAATTAAGCCATGCCCATGGGGCAACCCAAGATGGGTGGGTCATGGTGGACAGATCTGACAGAATGTGGTCCACTGGAGAAGGGAATGGCAAACCACTTCAGTATTCTTGCCTTGAGAACCCCATGAACAGTATGAAAAGGCAAAATGCTAGGATACTGAAAGAGAAAATCCCCAAGTCAGTAGGTGCCCAATATGCTACTGGAGATGAGTGGAGAAATAACTCCAGAAAGAATGAAGGGATGGAGCCAAAGCAAAAACAATACCCAGCTGTGGATGTGACTGGTGATAGAAGCAAGGTCTGATGCTGTAAAGAGCAATATTGCATAGGAACCTGGAATGTCAGGTCCATGAATCAAGGCAAATTGGAAGTGGTCAAACAAGAAATGGCAAGAGTGAATGTCGACATTCTAGGAATCAGCAAACTGAAATGGACTGGAGTGGGTGAATTAAACTCAGATGACCATTATATCTACTACTGAGGGCAGGAATCCCTCAGAAGAAACGGAGTAGCCATCATGGTCAACAAAAGAGTCTGAAATGCAGTACTTGGATGCAATCTCAAAAATGACAGAATGATCTCTGTTCGTTTCCAAGGCAAACCATTCAATATCATAGTTATCCAA
Source organism: Bos indicus x Bos taurus (assembly GCF_003369695.1). NCBI lineage: Eukaryota > Metazoa > Chordata > Mammalia > Artiodactyla > Bovidae > Bos > Bos indicus x Bos taurus. The sequence continues at coordinate 44,951,175 of NC_040095.1, forward strand.
GTCTATGCCCCAACCAGTAACGCTGAAGAAGCTGAAGTTGAACGGTTCTATGAAGACCTACAAAACCTTTTAGAACTAGCACCCAAAAAAGATGTCCTTTTCATTATAGGGGATTGGAATGCAAAAGTAGGAAGTCAAGAAACACCTGGAGTAACAGGCAAATTTGGCCTGGGAATACAGAATGAAGCAGGGCAAAGACTAATAGAGTTTTGCCAAGAAAATGCACTGGCCATAACAAACACCCTCTTCCAACAACACAAGAGAAGACTCTATACATGGACATCACCAGATGGTCAACACTGAAATAAGATTGATTATATTCTTTGCAGCCAAAGATGGAGAAGCTCTATACAATCAGCAAAAACAAGACCAGGAGTTGACTGTGGCTCAGATCATGAACTTCTTATTGCCAAATCTAGACTGAAATTGAAGAAAGTAGGGAAAACCACTAGACCATTCAGGTATGACCTAAATCAAATCCCTGATGATTATACAGTGGAAGTGAGAAATAGATTTAAGGGCCTAGATCTGATAATAGAGTGCCTGATGAACTATGGAATGAGGTTTGAGACACTGTACAGGAGACAGGGAACAAGACCATCCCCATGTAAAAGAAATGCAAAAAAGCAAAATGGCTCTCTGGGGAGGCCTTACAAATAGCTGTGAAAAGAAGAGAAGTGAAAAACAAAGGAGAAAAGGAAAGATATAAAAATGTAAATTCAGAGTTCCAAAGAATAGCAAGAAGAGATAAGAAAGCCTTCTTCAGCAATCAATGCAAAGAAATAGAGGAAAACAACAGAAAGGGAAAGACTATAGATCTCTTCAAGAAAATCAGAGCTACCAAAGGAATATTTCATGCAAAGATGGGCTCGATAAAGGACAGAAATGGTGTGGACCTAATAGAAGCAGAAGATATTAAGAATTGTACAAAAAAGATCTTCACGACCCAGATAATCACGATGGTGTGATCACTGACCTAGAGCCAGACATCCTGGAATGTGAAGTCAAGTGGGCCTTAGAAAGCATCACAACAAACAAAGCTAGTGGAGGTGATAGAATTCCAGTTGAGCTGTTCCAAATCCTGAAAGATGATGCTGTGAAAGTGCTGTACTCAATATGCCAGCAAATTTGGAAAACTCTGCAGTGGCCACAGGACTGGAAAAGGTCAGTTTTCATTCCAATCCCAAAGAAAGGCAATGCCAAAGATTTCTCAAACTACTGCACAATTGCACTCAACTCACACGCTAGTAAAGTAATGCTCAAAATTCTCCAAGCCAGGCTTCAGCAATATGTGAACCGTGAACTTCCTGATGTTCAAGCTGGTTTTAGAAAAGGCAGAGGAACCAGAGATCAAATTGCCAATATCTGCTGCATCATGGAAAAAGCAAGAGAGTTCCAGAAAATCATCTATTTCTGCTTTACTGACTATGCCAAAGCCTTTGACTGTGTTGATCACAATAAACTGTGGAAAATTCTGAAAGAGATGGGAATACCAGACCACCTGAACTGCCTCTTGAAAAATTTGTATGCAGGTCAGGAAGCAACAGTTAGAACTGGACATGGAACAACAGACTGGTTCCAAATAGGAAAAGGAGTACGACAAGGCTGTATATTGTCACCCTGTTTATTTAACTTATATGCAGAGTACATCATGAGAAACGCTGGACTGGAAGAAACACAAGCTGGAATCAAGATTGCTGGGAGAAATATCAATATCCTCAGATATGCAGATGACACCACCCTTATGGCAGAATGTGAAGAGGAACTAAAAAGCCTCTTGATGAAAGTGAAAGTGGAGAGTGAAAAGTTGGCTTAAAGCTCAACATTCAGAAAACAAAGATGATGGCATTTGGTCCCATCACTTCATGAGAAATAGATGGGGAAACAGTGGAAACAGTGTCAGACTTTATTTTTCAGGGCTCCAAAATCACTGCAGATGGTGACTGCAGCCATGAAATTAAAAGACGCTTACTCATTGGAAGGAAAGTTGTGACCATCCTAGACAGCATATTCAAAAGCAGAGACATTACTTTGCCAACAAAGTTTCGTCTAGTCAAGGCTATGGTTTTTCCTGTGGTCATGTATGGATGTGAGAGTTGGACTGTGAAGAAGGCTGAGTGCCGAAGAATTGATGCTTTTGAACTGTGGTGTTGGAGAAGACTCTTGAGAGTCCCTTGGACTGCAAGGAGATCCAACCAGTCCATTCTGAAGGAGATCAGCCCTGGGATTTCTTTGGAAGGAATGATGCTAAAGCTGAAACTTCAGTACTTTGGCCACCTCATGAAAAGTGTTGACTCATTGGAAAAGACTCTGATGCTGGGAAAGATTGGGGGCAAGAGGAGAAGGGGACGACAGAGGATGAGATGGCTGGATGGCATCACTGACTCGATGGACATGAGTCTGAGTGAACTCCAGGAGTTGGTGATGGACAGGGAGGCCTGGCGTGCTGCGATTCATGGGGTCACAACGAGTCGGACACAGCTGAGCGACTGATCTGATCTGATCTGATTATATATATTCAAATTTTCTAAAAATGAGCAAGACAAATTTATTTCTGCTTTATGTATTTCATATAAATTGAGGCATTATTAGCAGCATTATTATGCTTATGCCTATTAGCATATATACATAGTTATGCTCTGAATGTGGTTATACATTTAACTATGTGTACAAATTCCAAACATTATTCGGGAATGGGAAATGTAGTTTCCAAAATGAACTAGCATTTCCAAAATTTACTGTACATGAGATGTGACTTTTCACCATAAATTGTGAGGAAGGGAAAAGAAAACTTTTGGTTTTGCAAATGGCTGAAGCCATTGCTAAGAGATAGAAATAAATCTAATGAATTATCAAAATTTTTATAAATGTGCTGATGGAACATTATGATAGCAAAAATGTGAGAGATATATGAATATAACAATAGAGTCATTCACATATATTAACTATGTGGATGAGGAGTATATGTTTGTTCCAAAATACTGAAAAAATTCACAGTTGTTTCTTGATTAAAATGCATTATTAACATTATATTATATAATAATAGTCTGCTAGTGGGATACATGATAAAATGAAGCAATAATGGAACATGAATTGGGGAGCAAGTTTTGAGACAATTGGGGAAATGCAGCCCTGAGTGAATTGTTTGCATTTTTAAAAATTAATTTATTTATTTTAATTGGTGACTAACTACTTTACAATATTGTGGTGGTTTTTCCCATACATTGACATAAATCAGCCATGGGTGTACATGTCCCCCATCCTGAACCCACCTCCTTCCTCCTTCCCCATCCCATCTCTCTGGTTGTTCCAGTGCACTGGCTTTGAGTGCCCTGTTTCATGCATCAAACTTGGGACTGGTCATCTATTTCACATATGGTAATATACATGTTTCAATGGTATTCTCTCAAATCATCCCAGCCTCGCTTTCTCCCACAGAGTCCCAAAGTTTGTTCTTTATATCTGTGTCTCTTTTGCTGTCTCATATATAGGGTTGTCGTTACTGTTGTTCATTCACCCAGTTGTGTCTGACTCTTTGCAACCCCATGGACTGCAGCATGCCAGGCCTCTCTGTCCCTCACCATTTCCTGAAGTTTGCCCAAGTTCATGTCAATTGCATTAATGATGCCATCCCAGCCATCTCATCATATCAATAAAGATGTCACATCTATCAGTGATTCCAGCCTCCCTAAATGTGAATTTCTGGGCCATGTCCCAGTAAACATTTGCCACACAAAGAATTCAAGAATGTCACAGTCCTTCACAGGTGGGAGGGGTCAGGTATTCCCCCTGATGTAGACCCTTATGTATGCTTATAATAACAAAAGCAGCAAGATAAGGGTTAAAATCACAGAAGCAGATTCAGTATAAATTCAAAATTACCCCTTCTTGGTTACACCTTCACTTGATAAAAAGTGCCACAAATGTTTTATTCTTATAGGAGGATTCTCCCTTTTAAACAAGTAATTTAAAACAAAGCTCGCTTATCAGAAATCTAAAATGTGTATAAAGCTTTCTGTAAGCCTATTTAACATATCCTCAATAGACTAGTTGATGGGGACTGAATTTTAGGAAAAACCTATTCTAGGACTACAAAGAAGGATGAATACCAAAGAAATTATGCTTTTGATCTGCAGTGTTGGAGAAGACTCGAGAGTCTGTTGGATTGCAAAGAGGTAAAACTAGTCAATCCTAAATGAAATGAATCGTGAATATCCATTGGAAGGACTGATATTGAAGCTGAAGCTCCAATACTTTGGACACCTTTCCTTTTCATTGGAAAAGACCCAGATCCTGGGAAAGGTTGACGGCAAGAAGAGAAGGGAGCAACAGACGATGAGGTGGTTGGATGGCATCATTGACTTAATAGACATGAATTTGAACAAACTCTGGGAGATGATGAAGGACAGTGAAGTCTGGTGTGCTACAGTCCATGGTGTTGAAAAGAGTGGGACATGACTGAGTGACTGAGCAACATTCTATTAGTTTGCTAAGACTTCCATAACAAATGCTGCAGTCTGTTAGATTTAAACGACATTTATTTTCTCATTATTCTGGAGAGTGGCATTCCAAGATCAAGGTGCTGAAGTGATGAAGTAGGAGATAGAGGAAATCCAAGTTGGAAATTCACAACCAGCCAGCCTTCTCTTTCCATTTCCTGAAATAAGAGATAGGTGGGCTTCAGGTGAGGAATTTACAAACAGCCCCCCCATTTGTTCTCAGAAATGGATAACAACAGAAACAGGGTAGATAACCAATCTTTGTCTCTTGTTAACACCTCATGGGAATAATCATGATAAAGCATAGAGAGGTAAAGACCTTTCTGAAAGATAAGGGAGATACTACAACTGGCCAGAAAGCCTCCTTGAGTCAAAAGTCAGAGGATAATTCCAGGCCATAATGAGTCTTGCTTCTCCCAGAAGCCTTCACTTCCGGATCTATCTTGGCTGAGGGGTGCATGGAACCCCAGGGGAGGGTTCCAGGGTAGGTCAGATGTTGCAAAAAGGAACCAGATAACTGTCGCTGAAGGAAGACAAAGACCCTGAAGAACTGCTTTATATAAATAAAGAAGGAGCCCTCTTTACTGTACTCCTCCTCACTAGGGAGGATGCCCACACGTTTTCTCTCTGGGCGTGCACACTGCCTTGTTTCTATCTAAACTAAACAAACTTTTTCTATGTGCTGTCCCACTGGTTGTCTGCTATGTCTCTAAAATAAACTTTGTACCTGTTCCAACTTTTGTGAATATACACTGCAACATATCAGGCTTCCCTGTCTTTCACTGTCTTCTGGAACTTGCTCAAATTCGTGTCCATTGAATCAGTGATGCCATCTAATCATCTCAGCCTTTGTCATCCCTTTCTCCTCCTGCCTTCAATTTTTCCCAGATTCAGGGTCTTTTCTAATGAGTCAGCTCTTTGCATCAGGTGGTCAAAGTATTGGAGCTTCAGCTTCAGTATCAGTCCTTCCAATGGGTATTCAGTATTATTTTATTTAGGATTGACTGGTTTGATCTCTTTGCAGTCCAAGGGACTCAAGAGCTTTCTCCAGCACCACAGTTCAAAAATATTACTTCTTTGGCACTCAGTCTTCTTTATTATCCAACTCTCATATCTATACATGGTTACTGGAAAAAACAAAAACAAAACATAGCTTTGACTAGACAGGCCTTTGTTGTAAAAGTTATGTCTCTGGCCTTTTAATATACTGTCTAGGTTGGTCATAGTTTTTCTTCCAAGGAGCAAGTGTCTTTTAATTTCACGGTTGCAGTTACCATCTGCAGTGATTTTGGAGCCCAAGAAATAAAAGTTGGTCACTGTTTCCATTGTTTCCCCATCTATTTGCCATGAAATGATGGGACCAGATGCCATGATCTTAGTTTTTTGAATGTTGAGTTTTAAGTCAACTTTTTCACTCAGTCATGTCAGACTCTTTGCAGCTCCATGGTCTGTCCATGGAATTCTCTAGGCAAGAATACAGGAGTGGGTTGCCATTCCCTTTTCAGGGGATCTTCCCAACCCAGGGATTGAACCCAGGTCTTCTGCAGATTCTCTATCATCTGAGCTAAGATTCAATGGTAATTCCCTCATTAAAGACCTTATAGTTAAATATAGACACATTGGTTGTCAGGGCTTCAACATGTGAATTTGATGGGGAGAGGGCACATTTCAGTCCATAACATCTGGAAATAAATGGAGAAAGTAGCATGGAAACATATATACTACTATATGCAAATATAAATCCAGTGGGAATTTGCTGTATGACTCAGGGAAATTAAACCAAGGCTTTATAACAACCTAGATGAGTGGGATGTGGTGGGAGGTGAAAAGTATGTCCAAGAGGGAGGGAACGTATACCTGTAGCTGATTCATGTTGTTGTAAGGCAGAAAACAACACAATATTGTAAAGCAATTTTCCCTCAATTAGAAAAAAATTAAAAGAGATCAAAAGAAAACTTGAAGAAGTTTTAAAAATATCCAGGATCCATGGTTTCTTTCCACTTTTCTTTCCATCTATCTTTCTACAGAGTGGAGATGTAAAAACAATTAACTGTGGCTTTGTAAATAATTTCCATCTCTGCTACCATATAATGCTCATTCAAAAAAGCCTTCTAAAAAGTGGTTGAGGGTTTTTTAAACCACATTTTAAAACTCTAGGGGATAAATTATTGAGTTATAAATTTTTATTACTAATGTAGATTTGTTTGTAACATAATTGTCATTTAAATGATATTTCTTCTATAAAAATAATTTTATTCTTTTTATATCATTTCATTAATAATGAAAAATGGACATAACCAGAATTTAATAATACAGCCTTTCTATAAATTGTCAGATTTGAATGAATAGCATTCAGCCACTTGAGCTTTAAAAATATATGTGGTAGAGTTTAATGAGTTTTGTATGATGGTTTTTACTGTCTTTTAAATTCTATGTACTTTTTAACTTCAATTATTACTTGTTCATGAGATAATAACACATCTTTCTTAAATTCCCATTCATTTTCACAGTATATAGACAATGGCTTCTGGGAGGAAGTGAAGATTTCCCAAAACAATTGAGAAATTTGTATTGTCTTCTGAAAGACAGATTTTTAATGTAACTTCTTACTGTAAAACTGGAAGTACTCTTAAATAAATCACTGTGTATGCAGTTAATCCCCTAGATGGTGAAGCCCTGTTATTTTGTAATTGAAATGCTAATACAGTAAAAAATACTATGCCAGAGCCAAAAGTGTTTGGGCTGCTGCTTTGTTTCGGAGAAGGTTTTGAAAATGACTTTACAGCCAAATTTTTTGTGACTGAAAATATGTTCAAAATAATTTGAAGTGTTGTTTTAGAATGGGCTTTCCTTGTGGCTCAGCTGGTAAAGAATCCACCTGCAGCTCTCGAGACCTGGGTTAGATCCCTGGGTTGGGAAGATCCCCTGGAGAAGGGAAAGGCTACCCATTCCAGTATTCTGGCCTAGAGAATTCCATGGACTGTATAGTCCATGGGGTTGCAAAGAGTTAAACATGATTGTACAACTTTCACTCACTCACTCACTCTCAAGAATTGTAAATTAAAAGTCATTACCTAGATACTTTAAAGTCTCTCATTAGTTGGACTGTTTATAACCAGTAATTGTTTTATGAATCTAAAATGCTTATTATGTTTTTGGAAAGAGGATATATGTATATATACATATATATATATATATCTTATATATATACTCATATATATACACATGTATATATATATATCATATCTTATATAAGATATATATCTTATATGCTTAAGATATATATATATGCTTAAGATATATATGTATCTTATTTTCCAAATATATCATAAACAATAATTTTACCAGCTATAAGGGATATTTTCCCTAATGACATTAGAAAGGGTAGCACAGACTTTTTGGCAGCCCAGGAATCACCCAGTCATTGTGTGATGCTGGCCTTTTTAGTTCTGATGACTTAATTGTTTGTTTTGCTCTTACCATTCTGTGGAACTATCTCCCATGACCTCTTTATTTTCATCACCTTACTTTTTCAGAGAAATCTCCCTGCATTTTAGCTTTTTGTAGATTATGTTTTCTGGTTTCATTTAAAATGTGTCTTCCAGTTAACTTATATATGCTTTATTTGTTTAAAGATGAATAAATCTAAATATTTGTCTCAAAGAAAATAAGAAAGTATACATCATGAAGTCATGACCTACCATAGTCTTATTTTGCTTTTTTCCTATATAAAAATTCAGAGTGGAATGAAAGGTGTTGAGCACTAATTTGACTGCTATATAATAATGCTTCAATAACCCAGTCCAAATCTAGCCTAGCTTAAGACATGTAAATAATAAACCTCAAGAAATCAAAAAGTAATTTTAATTTATTTGACTTGTATTTAATAGGGCGAACAAATTTCTTTGCACATTTTCAGGAATGTGGCATTTAAAGAATGAATGACTAAATGATTTTGCAAAGTTTATTAATTAAACTGAAAATTACTCCTCTGATACCAGTATTTATGACTTATTTTTTTTGTTTATTTGTGTTTAGTCACTCAGTTGTGTCTGACTCTTTGCAACCCCATGGACTGTAGCCCACCAGACACCTCTGTCCATGGAGATTCTCCAGGCAGAATACTGGAGTGGGTTTCCATTTTCTTCTCCATTGTTTATTTGAGTGCATATTTAATTTAGGTCATATCTGTCAGGAAGAAAAATCACATATATAATATTACTTATTTTCTTACATATCTGCATTTATTTTATTTAGTATAGACAACTTGGAACAATTATAGCTGAAAAATCACTTGAAATTAATAATAACCCTTGTCTCTGCAATGTAGTAGATATAGATCTTCCATTACTATGCAGTGGACACAAAGATAAGATCCATATAAAGATGCTGGGATGATTTTGGAAAGTTGTCAAGTATTCTAGATTTAGGAAACCATGGAGAAATACGGCAATACTTGATTCTGTCAAAGACCAAAAAAGCACATAACACTTATTGGGAGAATAACAGAATATTTTATTGTACTGGTTATTTTGGCCAAGTTAGCAGTGGTCCAATCAGATTGACACTAAAACTGGAAAAAGTACTGATAATAAAATAATAGCAATATTCTTAATATCCCTTAAGAATAATGTACTCACTTTATTATTCATTATCATATACCTTTGTGCTAAGGATTAATTACACACACACACACACATACACACACACAAATACACACACACATACACAAACTGATATTATACACACATGTTAAAATATGGGAAATTTTTTTAAGGTTTCTGAAACATTTATTATGTTAATACTTCATTGCATTTTATAATATTATCTGAATTTTAAAAACAAAATTATTCCCTCTGCATTATTAAAATATTACATTACAAAGTTGAGTTTATTTGTTAAAAATAAGTATGAAATTCACTGGTTGCTCTGTGGCAAAGAGACTGCCTGCTAATGCAGAAGATGCGGGTTCCATCGCTAGATGGGAAAATCCCTTGAAGAAAAAAATAGCAATCCACACCAGTGTTCTTACCTGGGAAATCCCAGGTAAGGGGATTGGACTTACCTGAGGAGCCTGACCAGCTAAAGTCCATGGGGTCACAATGTGTTGGGCACAACATAGCTACTCAGAAACAACAACAAATTATGAAACAGAGCTATTTAGAACATTCTTTCCACAAAATAAATACACCCATTCATTCCATTCTTTAGTGATCATATATGAATTTTTAGTGTTGAAATACTTCCAAGTATAATATTAAATGGCAATTATGACAGTTTTATTTCCTATTGCCTTCAATTTGAGGTTTAGAAAGTCTTCTGAACTCTAGATTGCTTTCCAAACACATAATTCTTTATAAAGATAGAATGTCATAATGTATAATGACATTACACATTACTATTGTGTAATGACAATAATTCTAAATATTTTATTGTTAAGGGCAAGTAGCTGATAGAATGTAGCCTCTAGTTAGAAATAATTTATTTTGTAAATCACTTTAATTATATGTGACTGTACTTAATATTTATCTGTTAATTGTTGATTTATATTTTTCACTTTCTCTTGGATGTTTTTAATGTAAATCTGTCACTGTTTAATCATACTATAAAAACAAATATCTATACAACACACACACACACAACACTAGTTGTTTTTGTTGTTATCACTTGTTCTACAGAGAACAGACTTGCTCTGAACAATTATGAGGTCTGAATAAACAAATGCAAGCTCACATACCATATATACAAGTTTTTAGAATTATAAGTCAAGGTAACAAACTGTTAACATGTTCTATCCTTTAGACCTGACAAATATATATGTGTCGATTTAAAAAGTATTCACAACCTAAAAGTTGAGGGTTGTGTTATTTGGCAGAAATTTTTAGGACTTAAGCCCAGGGGGCAGCATCTCAAGTAGCACTGAGAGAACTGCTCTGAAGGGGTGGTGGGAGGGGCCAGGTTATATAGAAATTCTACAGGTAGTCTAAACATAAAATATATATATATATAGTTAATTAAAGAAAACCAGTTATCCCAAGTTATGGAATTTAGCACTTTTCTATATGTGGGATGATGCAAGAGTCTGAGTTCACTGAAATTGTTCCTTTGATGTGTACCTCACCTCTCTGGGGCCAGTTTCCTATGTTTTCACATCCTGGACCTCCTTGGTGGTGATTTAGTCACTAAGTCGTGTCCTACTCTTGCAACTCCATGAGTGTAGCCTGTCAGGCTCCTCTCTCCATGGGATTTTTCAGGCAAGAATACTGCAGTAGGTTGCCATTTCCTTCTCCAGGGCATATTCCTGACCTAGGAATTGAACCCAGGTCTCCAGCATTGCAGGCAGATTCAAGTGCACTTCCTTGTCTGTGATCTGACAGCCATCAGACTGCAGCCATTCCCTATGGTGAGGCCTTCCTTGGGGCCCACCATAGCGAATGGGTGCAGCCCAATGGGTGCCAGATCGCAGGCATTCTTCTCCTTCCTGAGTGCCCTCAAGGCTCAGGAATTAACATTGGAGTGCTACAAACACTTGATGACTGTGAAATCCTTCTTTATTGATGTGGCAGGAAATATAAATTTCTCACATGCCTAAAAAAAATGAAAACAAATTGTTATATTTCACATTCTTTTGTGTCTCTATGCTCTTTGGCATACAGCCCTAATAAATAACCTGTATTCAATGAATCTAAAGGAAGAACTGTACACTTGTGATTGCAGCTTAATATTTACTTTGCATTGTATTTTAGTAGCATTTTCTGCATTCATTACTATATCCCCATGTAATGAACTTAGACAAAATGACCTCAAAATTCACTTTGTTCTAATATACCATGGAAAATAAACCATGTATATTTTAGAAAGTATTACAGCAGAATATTGATGACTCAAGATGAAGTTTTCCTTTAGAAAAGCAATAAAACATAACTGTAGTAGAAAATATTGTAATTCTTATCAATATAAAAACTTAAAAAAATCTGTTCATGAAGATACACTGTAAATAAAGTTTTAATTAAAAAGCA